>NC_056620.1:6478592-6701092 GCF_018340385.1 Cyprinus carpio
ACATCTTATTATTTTTATTTGAAATTTTTTTATAAGTTCTACTGCGAAACAACTTGAGACAATACGACTTTCTATGAAATAAAAGTAATTAAAATAGTATACTTGAAGAGTTTGGTTCCAAAATGCGATAAACACCTTTTTATTTATTTATTTATTTATATAATTATTATTTTTGATTTTACGTTTTTATTCAGTATTGTATCTTATCGGTATTGAAAAGATAATTTTTAATTTAACGCAAGATGCGATACCTGCCGTGCTTTTCTGTCATGTTTTCTTCATAAAGTCTATGGTTTTCTCCCTTTCTTTCCAAACCGTGACAAACGCCAGTCTCCCTTCTCTGCAGAATGCCATACACCCGCTCATCCAATCACAGCGCACCATTCCACGCATTGTAACAGTAACTGACAAGCTACGCAGATGAATCACCTTCGATTATGAAAGCGATATTACGTAGCTTGTCGATTTAGGCTACTACTAATCACAGAACCGGCTTTACTGACGAGATGCGATGACGAGATATATATATATATATATATATATATATATATATATATATATATATATATATATATATATATATATATATATATATATATATAGGCCTATAGTTCAGAGGCTGTCTTAAGTGGATCAACTTACTTTGATGTGTAGGCTATTTTCAACAATTTCAGTATGAAAAATAACTTTTAAATTGATTCAATGGGTTTATTGCATTTTGGGGGAAAAATTATCAGTTTTTATAATAAATCTTTGAAAATCAAAATCTGGATTTGAATTTTTAATGTTATTAAAACTTAAAGACGCTATGTGAAAGTTTGAAACAGAAAATAGTGATTTTTTTTTTTTTTATCTTGCCACTGTCTTGGTAAAGAAAACACATATTTACTCAGATTAGTCAAAATGGATTTATAGCACTTTGGAACCAAACTCTTCATTTTATACATTCGTTTATTATAGTCAGGTTTAGCCTATTTGTAGCAGCCACTCAGCCTGGTGAATGTAAGTGTTATTTTAAAAAGCCAGCTGCAGTATTATGAAATCACAGTTAAGACAAATTTGTTTCAGCAAGGAGCTGATTATTATTATTATTATTATTATTATTATTATTATTATTGTTATTATTATTATTATTATTATTATTATGTCTTTAGAATTAACACAAAATTATATTATTGACATCATAATTTCCAGCACTAAGGGCTAAGTTTAAAAGATGCCTCTCCTTCTTAATTTGTGGTCAGCCACAAAGAAAATTAAATTCTGTTTCCAGGACTTTTAATGTCCTGAATTACTTCCCCAAAGTAAATTACATGAATTCTCTCTCTCTCTCTCTCTCTCTCTCTCTCTCTCTCTCTCTCTCTCTCTCTCTCTCTCTCTCTCTTTTTTTTTTTTCCTTGCTCGGACCACAGGCCATAAACTACAGTCCTATTCAGCAATACTGTTTGCCAATATGTCAAATTTGCCAATTCATGCATTTTGGAATTATCTTCCCATGACGCATACAAGCATATATACTTAACATGTTAGTAGGCTATATACATACATACATACATACATTATTATTATTATTATTATTATTATTATTATTATTATTATTATTACTTATGCATTGCTAAATTTAAAGTAGCAAACATCTTTGCATCTGTAGATAGCTCATGGATACATTCCACAGTATTTTTTTATTTTCCAGTTTAGTGAGATTTAGGCTACTGAGAATATATACATTTTAATTCACAATGGACCCACTCAATCAGCAAATTATTGAGTGAGTCTTTGTTCTTTTATTGTTCCAACCACAGTTAGGATTTGTAACTTGCATGAGTGTTCACTGAAACAAGACCCATCATACAGATCAAAGAGATGCTGACTTCACAGGAAGAACCCACCGACACTAAATCCAGACTGGTTTTTAGATCCTGCATGGATGTATTGTATACACAATTTTCCCATGTTTGTTTTCATGCAATCATAAGTATCTTCTTGATGGAGAATTGAGAAAAAAAAAAAAAAGCCTGTGATCTTGCCATCAGTCAGCTCAGGCACAACTGTACAGCAGATGAAAGAGTTGCAGTGCAGTTTATAGTAGCATATATGTATTTACTCATTGTTTTTCATCTAAATCCTAGAAATTTAAATCAAAATGACAGCGAGGGTTTAGAGTTTCCCGAGTCCTGCAGCAAGTTTCCCTCTGCTTCACTTGGCTGTCTGTTTCCCAGCATCCTCCTGCTCGTCCTCCGTGCGGCGTGTCTGTTTGGATTTACACAATCACTGGATGACTCCTCCATAATGAAATGTCAGCTATCAATCAAACCGGCCTCATTTACTCTATAAGGTCCAGGTGTGGGTGACATCATGGAAAGCGAGTACAGCTTTGATAGTGTTGCATGCTTCTCATGCACCCATCAGTCAAATCACTGTCTGTCACAGATCTTGGCCGAGACTTTTTATATTTGTTTTTTCTTTGAGGAAGACAGTATGCAAAAAAGACTTCTGACGGTGCTCCTTTACCTCCTAGGGTCAATTTGACTCAATTTTTAACCTGCTCAAAATACTGGTAAAACTATATTTAATCAAGGTGTTGTATAAAAACTATTTATTTCATCTTGAAATTTTGCAAGCAGTTTTCCTTTAGGGTCATGAATGTGCATGCACACTTTCAACAGATGTTCTTTTTTTGTTTTTTTGCTTTTTGTTTTTTAGGCTGCACAAATAATATGTGACCCTGGACCACAAAACCAGTCGTAAGTGTCCATTTTTCGAAGTTGAGATTTATACATCATCCGAAAGCTGAATAAATAAGCTTTCCATTGATGGTTTATTAGGATAGGGCAATATTTGGCCGAGATACTCTATTACATTAACTATTTGAAAATCTGGAATCTGAGGGTGCAAAAAATAATAAAAAAATAAAATAAAAATAAAATAAAATTAAGAAAATCACCTTTAAAGTTGTCCAAATAAATTCCTTAGAAATGCATATTACTAATCAAAACTGAAGTTTTGATATAGTCACGGTAGGCCATTTACAAAATATCTTCATGGAACATGATCTTTACTTAATATCCTAATGAATTTTGGCATAAAAGAAACATCTATAATTTTGACCCATACAATGTATTTTTGGCTATTGCTATATACCCGTGTGATTTAAAACTGGTTTTGTGGTCCAGGGTCACATATGTGTTTTTTTTTTTTTTTGTGACCCCCTCATTAACCTCCATTGGTTGCCATGCAATTTGCCAAAACTCAACACTTTAAAAAACATAAAGAGTAAGGAAAAAGAAAGAAAGAAAGAAAGAAAGAAAGAAAGAAAGAAAGAAAGAAAGAATTTTCATTTATCTTAGCTTATCAAACACAAAAATGTGAAATACACAAGAACTTATGAAGTTTAAGACTGAAAGTTAATTTATAATTGTGACCTGAACTGTCATCCAAGGAAAATTTACTGTTTCTTTATAGATTTGATTAATATTAAGGTTGCTTTTCTTTTCTTTTTTGGATCTCAATTACGAGACTGCAACACTGAAAAGAAGTGCGAGTTTGCGTGTTTGTGTGTGTATGCAGTTAATTTTGACCTATGTGAAAAAAGTGAAATATAACTCCTAACGCAACAGAAAAAAAAAAAAAAAAAAAAAAAAAAAAAGGGAATTATTACACTTCTCACATATTTTTATATTTTATAGTCTCTGACAAGCTAGGGATTTTCTGTCTTTACATGAATCTTGTAGGCCTACCCAGTTCTTGAGCACAATAGGAGGGTTAAAAACAATATGTCAGAATCTAATCCTAACCCACAAATCCTAAACAGAAACACAAAGCCCTTCTGTGATGTTGTGTCTTGTTTCAGGAATATGCCTGTGTATATCCAAAGTCCAATCATAATCATACTTTGCCAGAAATTGCGGATATATAAGCTTCACACTAGATATGCCTATATTTAAACAGTACTTCACATATGTTATTCTCTTTCTCTCTCTCTCTCTCTCCAATCTAAAAATTGTTTATGGAAACAAATAAATGAATGAAAATCAAAACAGCTGGCCTAATAACACGCATAATGAGCACATATGATACACAAACTATCAGAAACGATTAGGTGCTCAGGAACAAGGTAAGACTAATTCTCTTGTTTTCTGCCTCTGATTTTGTTTGCGCGTCGCGGTACGTCAGACGGTTTTAGCCCGTAGCACTATCATGGATGCACGCCGGCAGCGCAGCGCAGAACGCCGCTGCTGCGCAATGCCTGGAGCTGCCACATCCAGTATGTAGGCTATGAGCCGGCACGCAGGACAGCGATCCCCACTCCCGGGAACAATCCGTAGCCTGTGGGAGTTTTCCAATGCCAGTTGCGATACACAATGAGGGGTCACATTAGTTAGAAATATTGTGGGGTCATCGATGGTGCCTGTGGGGCTATTCCGCGCTCCCACTACACCCCTCTTTCTTTATTTCCTTCCCGTTATCCTGATTCGTCTAGTTGAGCCGCGCGTCCCGTGCATAACTGTCTGCACTGCTACCTCTCATAACCTGTAAGTGCAGCGGCTGTATATTTAAACGTACAGCGGGATCGGGCGCAGTCAGATGGGCAGCGGTAGCAGACGTGCTGCCTGTCAGGAGGCATCGGGCAGATCGTGTCTCGGGACGGGACGCGGAACGACTGTATGACAGGAAGGAGAAACGCAGGCCTGACGCCACAAGAGACACATATCAGCTGCGGCGGCCGCATGTTTGTGATTGCTCCGTATCTCTTTCTGTCTCCGGTAATCCGCAGATTTGCACGGCGCATCACACCGCACAGCTCGAGAGGGGAGAGTAGGTAAACTGGAGACCTTAAAAGAAAATGGCTGTTTTTGTGTCAATGAAATCTTTGTTTAATAGCCTAATTATATATATAAAATTATAATTATGAACACATAAAATATGTATATTATTTTTGTATGTTGGTAAAGAATTCGCAAGATTCCCTAAACATATCAACTGAAAATTTAGAACATCTCTTTGATCTTTTCTTTAAAAAAATAACCTTAAAGACTTTCGAAAATGTACAGTTCCTAAAGTCAACATGAAATAACACCAGGGTTTTAATTTTATTAATTTTTGGTATAGAGGAGAGCTATTCCCTGTACATCCTGCACTCAATGGCAGTTGCTCGGCTGGAGGATGAGCTACGTACACACAATTTAAATCTGCACAGCAAGATTTAATCAATCATCTGAGCTGAAAGGTTAGCGAAAGTTTCATCCTGACAATGCCGATTGGCTGATGCCAGCACAGTCACTAGCAACTGTCCTTGCAAACAACTAAAGTTGTTCACAAGTTCCGTCATTACCAGTAGAGTTCAGTGGAACTTACCACCATAGTTAGCTAGCAATGCTTTTGGGAAACGCACCCCTGAGTGTCAACATCACAACAATGCAGTATGCTGTTTCCAAGAAACAGGATATTCACAGAGAAAGATCATGAAATGAGAAAATAGTAAATGTATGGATTATTGCAAATAAATCATGTACAGAAACATGCATTAGGAAAGTAAACATTTTGTCGGCTTTGAAGTGCAAGGAACAAGCTATTGTTGTGTGAACACAGAGAACCTTTGGCAAAGATGCACATGCATCACACATGCAAATGCACCGCAAGGAGGGAGTAAAATGGCTGGTGACAGAAAGATGACGAAAATTGGTTGGCATCGCTCATCCTTTCCTTCTCTTTTGTGACACAATATTAACATGTCCACCTGACAGAGGGCGAACCCTGGAGACACAGAGAATGCAGCAAAACCGAATGCAAGTGACAGCACAGTTCCTCTGTTTCACAACACACAGAGCCGCCAAAGGCCGAGGGTCACGCTAGGGGCCGTGGATCCCAGACCGCCGATCACACCCAGCGCCACTCATTTATGAGTTTTAATTACGCTATGAAATTGGTTTCCTCCAGCCATGAGGGAAAACATCTACAGGGAAGATGTTGATTGTTATGTATTCTGAAAAGTCAATTCATCTATGTTGCTGTTGCCCACTAGCCATGCAGGTTGTCTGTGAACGAGACAAATTCTTGGAGGAATCCTTTAAAGTCATACTTTTTTGCATTGCCCGTCTGGGTAATTAAACATGCACACACATATCGGTGTGACACACTGTTGAACATACATTGTGCAGAACACTCATACACACAATTACATCACCAAAGAAAGCAGGATTTTTGACCAGTCATCCTTAAACCAATGAACTAGGTGATTTTTTAGGCAGATCCAGCAGGGAGCACTGTGGCTCTTTCAAACCGCCAGAGTTGCAGGCCTGCGACTGTGATAGAACACAATCCCTTTAACATGCAAAAACTTCTGTGAAAGGCAAAGACAGGCTGCCTTGTGGCTCACAGCCCACTAAATGACAGAAACACATCATGAACGGAAAGGGAATGTGCTGTGATTTTACCTGACCAAAAAGAGCATAATATAAAACAGACTATGACCTTTTTGTAAAAAAATAAAAAAATAAAAATAAAAAAAATATAACAAAATGACATAAACCATTTTGTATCTATTAGGAAAACATATGTTGATTTATTGGCATGCAATTTAAGATGGCGTCTGACAAGAATAATCCATATAATATAATAATGAACACCCAGAACACTCTATCAATTGCAATGCAATAGGCCTACTGCAATAATTTTGGTGGATTTTTAATGAATGTGTGTGTGTTAACAATTATGTATTTTGGTCCAGATTTTTTTTCTTTAATAGTTATAAATAACTGCAATTATGAATGAAAGTGACTTTTTTTGTCTTATAACCATGAACATACTGTATATAATTTGCTTCCACAGAACTAACTCAGCATGTTTGCAGATTTGTGTATAAATGAAATGCCTTTCTTTCAGAAAATTCAACACATCCGCCAACCCTTGTGCATTTGATAATTAAATATTTTGCCTAGTTTGCTGATGCTTTTAGCAACCAATATAATAAAGTGTAGTATTTTTTTTATTATTATTTAAAAGTATTTTTACAGATTTCCACATAAAAATGCATAAATATCACTCTGATAAACATAGTGTGTTCCCTGTTAAACTGTGTATTTGTGTTGCAGAGGGAGCAAGCAAGAGAGAGAGAGAGAGAGAGAGAGAGACAGAAGATGGCCCAGGTGACAGGTCCACCCTTAGCCCACTCAGTTGATCTATATGAGCTCAACTTTATTGCCAATTTCAGCTTTGGGACAGCTGAGGCTCTGACCATCACACACACACACACACACACACACACACACACACACACACACACACACACACACACACACACACACACACACACACACACACACACACACACACACACACACACACACACACACACACACACACACACACACACACACACACACACACACACAACAAAGAGAAAATAAAGGTGTTGGTGCAGACAGGCATGTCCACAAAGGGACTGTACACATTTCAACACATGTGCACCCAGAGGAATCTTTTATTGCTCAGAGGTTGCTCTTTCATAGCTCATGTGACTTAAGGGAGCACACATTTATGTTTAATTTAAATGTCCACATTGTCTCATATACCTCTCTTATAAGGAGAAATAAAATTAGAAACATTTGTTGCTATACATACCTAAAGAAGAGGTCACATTTTTATGAAATTTTAATGACATTTCTGGACAAAAATGGTCTGTTGTCAATAACAGTGCACTGATCAAACAGAAATCACTTTCAAATCAAGCAGGTATCTGTGTGAATTTGGGTGACCAACTTTAACAATAGCAAAATCTATGTGGGTGCATATTCACCCTCTTGCAATACTGCAGATTGCACAGGAGATACTTGCAATACTGCAGAATGTTCCTGTTGAAATTACTAAATTCTGACCTTGAAAATGTGCAGAGCAATAGTAAATACAAACACAGGTTTAGTCATGAAGAGCTATAAAATATCTAGTTAGGCTACTGTGACTTGCTTATATGGATAACATAGCTCAGATCATTTCTTCTTGGGAGAATAGTGAGAAACTGAGTTTACAAAGAATAATGTTGTGATGATGTATTTTTGTAGGTAAAACTAAAAGTTAGCTTCACACTGGTACTTTCTCCTTATTTCAGGTAAACAAAAACCCATACATAAAAAAATAAAATAAACTTGAGGACTTGAGGACGATGACTTGAGGACACACTGAGTGCTAAAATGCTAACTTGTTTCTGGAGCTGTTGTGACCTACAAAAATACATCCCTGCAGCACTCTATTGATATGTCGGACTTGCAAACTTTGGTATTTTGACAAATGTAAGCATTTTTGCAGTCACTTCTGGACAATTTTGAGGTCTCTTCTAAAACTCCATTTGTTGAGGAGAAACAACTGACATATTAAAGAGGTTGTTTTTCTAATATTTTTAATACTATTTCTATTCATTAGCAGATTTATTGAGATGTCAGTCAGACTTAAAAATTATACAAAAAAGGGTTTTGCAGCACAAGCATAAAACAGTGCAGCAAAGCTACACATAGTTATATACATGGTTAATGCACAGATTTGCATATAAAATTCATAATCATACAAAAAAAGCATCCATACAACACCATTGTAATGAACTCATTTTTAAAAACATTATTCTCAAGTCTGACCGCATATGAGGCGGCCCTCCTTAACATATTCCTCATTTTTTATTATTTTTTTTCCTGTGTGAAGCACGCTGGGGGAAGTCTCAGTGAGCTAGCAGGACCGCCACACTCTCACAGATTTGACAGTGCTTCCTCAGGCTATTCCAGCACGGCTGGTTTGAGAGACAGAAGCTTCTGTAGTGATGAACACCATGAAATGGCCCTGTAATGAATAATCACTTTGGTATATGTTTCAGTCAGGCCAAGACGCCATTAGCAGAGTCTGTCTCGCTGGGCGAAATCAATTCACACACAAACACACACACACTCATGCTCTCTGTTTACAACACTGTCACATCTGAACTGGACGACTGTGCTGCAAATGCAAAACATTTTGTCTTTTTATCCTTCCCAGCACTAAGTGATCAAGTCAACAGTTTACAGCGCTGACCTGAACAAGATCAGAGTGATTTCATGGCAAATGAAGAGCTTCAGTGAAAAATTCACTCAAGATGGCAGACAAGTCGAGAAAAAATGTGGATTAGAAATATCATTCATTCAGTACCAAAGAGTATTTATAAAAGTAGCTTCCTGTGTTGGACAATGTACCCAATGATCATTTAATGCTAATGTATTGTCATGTCATTAGCTTAGCAACTTGCTAACATTAAATGGCACAGGAATCAGCTGTGTCTCTTGTGCACTTCACATGATGAGAGCTAATTTTGTCACATACAGTTGCTGCCTACTGTACAAACAATGTTTAGCATTTGTACTGCATTTTGGTTAGGATTTACTATCTAGAAAGCCGCTTACTTGGGCTTTTTGAGAGTGTGTGTGTGTAATTGTTGTATCTCCTTGATTAGGTCCATGATGTGGTCTCTCTCTCTCTCTTTCTCTCTCTAATTAGGTTGATCAGATGCTGCTATCATGACATTTAAAGGCCTCATTCTCTCTCCAGTCATGAAGGCCGTTGCCATAAAACGAGGTGACAGGCACACACATCAGATGAACCATGTATAAAAATTACAGGCTTTTACTGATAGCGTTAACATTAATTTGTGCACTGTACTGCTAATAAAAATACATTAGCTCCAAACCCAGCGAGCAGTCTTGCTGTTTACTATCTACATCAACATTTTAAGGTTGCATGCTGGAATATGTTTGTAACAGTCTACATAGTGGCAATTTTTCAACAAAGTTTGATGTTAGCATGTTGCTACACTAACAACGTGATACTCTAATAAAAGTGTAAAAATGCAGAGCACAGACAAATATTGAGTTAAAATAGTACATTTTATTTAGATTCAATTTTAGTAACTGATAACTTTCAGCGATGAATGAAATATTAACATATTTATATTAGACATTGATCTAAAATTGTCTTTCGGAATGTATTTATGAAATGAGTGTACTTAATTACACTACTTGATAATAAAGAATATTGCCAGAAACAGATTCATATTAGTCAATGAACTTTAATTTTTAGCTTAGTTTGCTATAGTTGCAGATACTAAAATATTAATAGTATAAAAGGCCACTTGAATGTTCTTAAGTAGAGTAAACTTTCATGACTGTTTCTTAACACACTTAAGTTTACGTAAAAAAAAAAAAAAAAAAAAAAAAAAGATTTGTCATACTATTAAAGTACATTTTTTAAAACATCTTGTATTAAGAGTATTTTATCATCTATACGTCAAATACAAAAGAAATTATGAAATTACATAAAAAGATGTACTTAAGTCATACTTAAGTGGGGTCAAAATGAACTCCAATGTTCCAACTAATTTTATTTAATATAAATTTAAACTGCAATAAACTTTCATTTATTTGCAAATAACATGCAATGTCCAAAAACATTTCATTCCATTCACACTTAAGTATGTTGTTTTAAAATACATTATTACCATATTACATACTGTACTCTTTCTAAAGGTAAGAAAGTCTACATATTTTTTCACAAGAGTTAGAATTTGTCCCAAATTCTGAGAATGCAGTGTAAAATTGCTTATTATCCTTTTGGAACGGTCCTTTTGTCTGGAGAGTGTATGTAATTCCTTAAAATGGCATCAAGGTAGCTCATAGGTGTTGTAACTTAACTAATATTTTGGTATTTGTGTTTGAAAGCAGTGTTAATAGTGCATGGCCACAAATTTAGAAACGGTCCATCATATGAGATTCTCTATGTTTTTATGGTAAAGTCTAGTGCATCTGTACTTGCCTAGACCTCTGGACCCCTGGCCACATCCTCCATCAAACCTCCATCAAATCTGAGACATTTTCACTCACTCACTCTCTCTCTCCGGCCCTTTCTCTCCGCTTCATAACCCATTTATCTCCAGATAACTTTGTCAGATTGTCAACCAAACTCTCCGGTGGGAACTCGGCCCAAAGCCTATTAAGGAGGAATAAACTCCGTCCTCACTGGGCACTGACAGGCAATACCTTTCCCGGAGCGTTACTGTGACGATGTTAACAGCGCTCTTGTTACTGTAGCCACAGCCAGACGGGCCAGTAATCACATTTCCAACAGTAAACGACAGACATATTTCATTGATTACATAAAAGAGTAGAATTGCTTTCCCCTGACCAGATGTAAACCTGGTTTAACATGGCTTTGATTGCGTTGGATGTTTTGGCATGGATTGAGGGATGCTGGATAGAAATGTATACATTAATGAGGAGATACGGTGCGGTTTTCTCTTTGGCCACTGTGACTCGAACCTCATGAATAATTAGCGTGTGTTAATGTTGAGTGTTGCTGATTGAGTCAGAGCCGCTTTTGAAGAGCGGTCTGCTGAAGGGGTTATACCGACAGGAGGGAAACGGCAGCCGTAATTGAGTCCGGGAGAGAGAGGCGGAAAAGAGGAGGGAATTTTAGCCCCGTCTGGCCACTTTTTGTTTTTTTGAACCCCTTCATATTCTAGCCTTGGGAATATACTGTTATTCCTCACTTGACTGAACATCTTTGCCCCACATTTATGTCCATAATAACTGAATCCTCCTTGAGAAGATTCATTTTCGTTAAAGAGGACGTCCAAATTTGACCAAGAAAAATCCAGTTTTGCTGCATTTCTAACAACACTTACTGCATAAGGACATGTGAAATGACAGTGATGACAACAATGGCAGCCATGAACCACAAAAGCAGCAGTCGACCACCGTGCTCTTTTCCGCTCTCTCTCCAACGAAACCCCAGTTTAGCGGTGTAATGACCCAGAACTAACAGCGCCCCATTCATTTAGCTCTATCAATGTCAACGTCATACACGCTCACACAAAACCGCATACATCTACCCCATGTATGTACGTACGTATGAGAGTCATTACCCACTATTATATTACCTGAGGTTGGCACAGTAAAGTAAACAGCCATCTAATGCAGGTTGTCATGACTAGTCTCACTTAAGTGCTGAGATCTGAGGTACTTCGCCTCTGATCATCTGTGCAGTTATTTGACTGTGCATTTGTTTAGTTAATATTGTTTTTCATGCAGTACAAATGCTAGTTGAAGATAGTGGAAGAACTGATTAAAATGATCTAATTCTGTGTAAAATTAAATGCTGTGGAGACAAATAAAGATGCATCAGCCAACCTCCAAACAGGTTTGAATTTAGGAAGTTAGTACAGGGAAAATTCAGTATGAAGTGACATTTTCCTATTTTGCTGACCCCATTGCCATTCCAAACTTGGCATATGGCATTCTTTTTTTTCTTTGATCTAAAAAGGAGAAATTTAGAACTTAGTTCAAACTGATTTTTTACAATGAAAGTATGAAGAGACAAGGGGCTGCCCATTTCCAAAAAGCATAGAAACACCATACAAGTAGTACTTTTTCCTACTTTTCTAAATATTTGTGTGAAAAAATATAACCTGTTAACTTGTTTTGTGCCAAATGCTGCAAGCTCCAAAAAGAAAATTATAAAATAGATACCATCTGGAGATGCATCACGAGACTGTCATGAAATTACTTGGTTTTTTCAGCTGTGCTGTGTTAGAGCGTGCACAAAGAAAGGAAACTCATCCATGCACTGCTATGAGTGACTGTTGGTTATTTCGCTCAACATTCACTTTCAATGTGGACAGAAAAAATGGCTTTTTTTCTGGAATCTTGTGGAGTCAGGCCTGGTATAAATTATAATCCACTTTCATTGTATGGGAAAGCTTAGACATTCTTAATTAAAACATCTCCATTTGTTTTCCATCGAAGAAAGAAAGTAAAACATACTGCAGTGATACACATATGAGGGAAAAGTCCATTTTTGTTTTTGCGTGAACTGTATCTTGAAATGTATAGTTTATACTGCTCTGGCTATGGCGCAGTAGAATATTGTAGGACATTGTGTAATGGAGTTAAAATCTCATTGTTCATGATTATCCAGTGCTGAGTTAAAGGATTCAGAAACATTTAAAGGAAAGGGGAATAAAAAGCAACACAGCTCTGCATTTTCGTCTTTCTGCTTGAAATGTACATCTGTTCCTCTGTTACAGATGTGAGTTAGTGTTCTTAGTTAACTCAATTACATGAAGCTTCCTCTTACCGAGCACAACGAGACTCTCTGACTACTACAAACAAACCCCCCAACATAGCATAAAGTTAGCAAGACAGTTAAGATATTTAGGGAGGAAGTTCACTGTTGTGTGAAAGAATTAGCAAGAAGAGCAACCAAGATTCAAAGATGTTGTTCAAAGCTTTATTCTGCCTCTCTCCATTACCCTGAGGGCACACAGAGATCATCCGTTTTAAAAGCAGCCACATGCATTTAGGTAGTTCCTATCTACTTATTTCCTATTGATATTATCCACTTAAAGTAAGGAACCACAATGATGCATATCTCATGGACTCCTACTTCCTGGAAACGATTGTTCATGACATAGTGTTGTGGCCAGCTATCAGACCTGTCAGTCATCAAGAGAAATGGATGCCATTTTCATTCAAATACTTACACTGTTACCCATAATGCTCTCCAGGGAAGACCATAATCATTGTGAATATATGAGTGACACTAAAGCACATGCCGTTAATTTCAGTGAAGTGTAATTTCATTTTTACTGGTGTAAGTGAATGTATGTGGCTCTTTAATATCAACCGTTTCATGCTGTGATCAACAGTATTACCTACAACGTTTTCATAATAGTTTTCAAAAAGCAAAGAAGGGTCTCAAAAACAATGTCAATTGAGTTCCCATGACTTAATACTGATGTTATAACAGGATACTGACTGTAGAGACATTATTGTTTATTTTATTTTATTTTATTTTTTTTTATTTTAGTTTAGTTTTGTAATGCAAAAATATATGAATCGACATGCACATATTATTAAAATAAAATAGAATTCCATTAAAAAAAAATTCTTAGAAAATGCAGAAAATGTCTTTGTCCTTGCACTTTCTGTTTGACCATGTTATGCTGTGACACTTACATATATTACTGACTGTTACAGGTGTGGTGCAATAATATTTGCTAATTACACATGCACTGGTCAACCCCACACCATTAACCCTAGAACATTATGAAGAATAATTAATAACATTGTTAATATTAATGTAATATGTATAGTATAATATTACGTTGAAATAGTGTACTCTAATGTTAAATAAGAATAAGAGGATTAGGAAAGATAAATAAATACTTTACAAAAGTGTGCCCACATTGTTTTGATCGGAGGTAGTATTATTGGGTGGATGGAGTGAATCTGGTTGAAGATAAAAATTTTAAGTGGAAAAATATAATTCAGAATTTTATTGAAAAATAAAAAGATATATATATATATATATATATATATATATATATATATATATATATATATATATATTCTTCTGCATATATATTTTGCAATTAAAATTTTTTTGAAAATCAAAAATAAAACGTTGACGTGATGACTATCATTATAGGTGTTTGAATTATAAATCTGCAAGCACACAAAAAGAAGCATCTCATTTTCTTAGAAAGGGTCTTTGTCTGTCTGTGTGTCAGGGCTCAAGTGTCCAGTATTGGCTCAGCTAGTCTTTATTTCTGTCACAGTTATCTGATCAGAGCTTCAATCTCTGTAACTACACTCTCCCTGAGTCCTGCCCAGCCTGAACCTCCTGACAACACACATATCATTATACTGTCTGAGTACTGCGCTACCTCTGAGTGGAGCTGACACCGTAATATACCTATAGATCCCTTGATACAAGCACCTCCGTCCCTGTCTCTCTCTCTCTCTGTCTCTCTTTCCATTTAGTTGTACACTGACCCTGTTTTATTGGTTCCTTCAAAGGCAGAGGGGGTGGCAAATGCATTCTCTGCTCTATCTGTCTGTCTGTCGCACTGATCAGATCATTTTTTTCCACCAACTGCACATGGCAGCGGCTACGGTTGGACCTGCGCACATCGTCAGGATGCTTGTTTCGCTAATGAGGGTGTAGATGCAAGTGAAAGAGCCTCTCCTGGTCCGAGACGCAGAGGAAAGAGGGAGGGCGGGGGACTAGGGCGCAATAGAAATGTCAGTTCGAGAAGGAGGTGGAATCAGTGAAGCACCTTGGCCCACCCATCCCGAGACTGAGTGAACCAGGAAACGTGGTTAGAGCAATTACTCGTCCAGCTTCTGTCACAGCCAATCAGATCTGATGGTATCATTCCAGTCGGCAAGTGAACCCAGATACTTAGGCCTGAAAAAGGTGTTGTTTATTTTGATTTTTGTTTTTTATTGTTTGAATGTTAAAAGTTACCCTGCTTAAAATGTAATAAGCAGTGTAACTTTTCAATTACTTTATTAAAGTAATATAACTGATTAAATTTGCTTACTTTTTGATTACTTTTCTAAATTTCTAATGTTTTTTAATTAATGTTAATCATTTTCAAACATGTAAACCAGGCAGGGTTAACCTTGCAGTAATGCTGAACACAGATAACTGTCAGACTTTTGAAATCCTTCATCACTTGAATTAAGATAATAATATTTTAATTTTAAAGGAGACATTGGATGCAAAATATCTTCAAATGTGCCTTAAATCCATTCACTCCTTTTTTTTTTTAATCTCCCCAATACCTAAACAGTCTCAATTACCAAGCCATTTAGATATTCTGAGCACTATGATGTCATATTGCTCAGGCGCCTCCCACGACCGCTGACATACTGTCCCGTATTAGCATTTCCGCACTCAGGTTAGTTTTTGATTTTGATGGTAATGCACCACCAAATACACCTAAATTTGTCTATGTCTGCACAAATCATTTTACTCCTGACTGCTTTCTGAATGAGGGACAATTCAAGGCAGGTTTTCTTAAAGGGGTCATATGATGCTGCTAAAATGAACATTATTTTGTGTATTTGGTGTAATGAAATATGTTTATGTGGTTTTGAGTTCAAAAAACACATTATTTTCCACATACTGTACATTATTGTTTCTCCTCTGTGCCCCGCCTTTCTGAAACGCATGGTTTTTTACAAAGCTCATCGGTCTGAAAAGTGAGGTATGTTGTGATTGGCCAGCTATCCAGTGCGTTGTGATTGGCTAAATACCTCAAGCGAGTGACGGAAATGTTACGCCCCTCACCATACTGTGATGCGGTGCCTCAGTCAGAAAACAATAAAAAACATTACAAACCCATTACAAATGTTGCATCCAGTGGGGACATAATTCCGGATTATAATGACTTACATGTCTTTTTATGTGTTGCGTTGCATCACGCCGCGTAAACAAAACGGTAACACTTTACAATAAGGTTCATTAGTAAACATTAGTTAACTACTTTAGTTAACATGAACTAAGAATGAACAATACTTCTACAGCATTTATTAATCTTAGTTAATGTTAATTTTATAATTTACTAATGCATTATTTAAATCAAAAGTTGTGCTTGGTAACATTAGTTTATGCACTGTGAACTAACATGAACAGAGATTAATAAATACTCTACTCTCCTCTTTTGGAAGGCCAAACAAAGTATTTTTGCGTTGTTATTCGCGACCACTGAGAAAACACTAAAGAATCATACCAACTTGTGGAAAAATGGCATCTGATGTCCCCTTTGAAGCACAGCCACCACAAAATCAGACTTAATTTTAGATAATTCTGAGGATAAATATAGATTTAAAATCTTAACAAGAAATAGTTTAATAACTATAATACTGTTTTTGAAATCAAATTGTTGCATAGCTACAACAGGAAACACTGGAATCTAACAGTGCCTTGAAAAAAAAAAAAAAACAGTTAATGTTAAAAAATAAAGCATATGCATAAACCCTTATACTAAATTAAAGAGATTATCGAATAAGCATAAACCCTGAAATATTTTGTTTCATATTTTAGAGCAGTCATTGCAATTTATGGAAGAAATCAATTAAATCTGTGGGAGTGTGTGTGAAAAAAAAATGATGTAACCCTCTTTGTAATTTTTCAAATTTTTCATAAGTAACTGTAATTTAATTACACTTTTTTTTTTCTCAGTAACTGTAACTGATTACAATTACTTTTATTTTGTATTTAAATAATAATTCCTTTACATGTAACTGGTTCCTTCCCAACACTGCCTGAAACATATTCTATGCAAGTACTGTAGGCAGACATGAATTCCTCCAGCTACGCAAGCTGTGTAAGTTACTTTTTTGACACAGTTTACAACTCAAGTACATGTTGCATTCTCAGCATTCTCAGGGGTGCTATATAGCCAACATTTACTTAAACTCTTCAAGCCAACTAGCAACAGTTTGAAGAAAATCAGTAAAAGGATCGCTGATAAAAATGACAACTCTGTTACGTCTTTTGAATTCTAAGATTACTTATGGTCACAATAAATCGTATGCTTTGGTTTTATGCATGGCAAAAATTTCTTCATCAGCACTGCATGCTGGTATTGTATGCACAGTCACACACAGCCCAATTTTTCTAACAACACATATTCTGTATGCTCAGCTGTTATTTGCACAAGGTGGCAACACTCACCTATTGCTTTCTTTCCCATTCAAAAAAGATACGTGAGAGACAGAACAACAAGCATTTTGTGATGGGGTTAGAAGATAACTCAATTTTAGTTTAAAAGAATAGAAAATAAATTTTTATTGCTCATAACTACTGGAGAGAAATAATGCAGACATGAGTCAAAGCTATGAAACTTTCTAGTGTGAATGTGTTTGTGGCAATGTCAAATGGAATAATCAAGTCAAGTCAAGTCACCTTTATTTATATAGTGCTTTAAACAAAAAAGATTGCATCAAAGCAACTAAACAACATTAATTAGGAAAACAGTGTGTCAGTAATGCAATATGACAGTTAAAGGCAGTTCATCATTGAATTCAGTGATGTCATCATGCAGCTCAGTTCAGTTTAAATATACCATTGCTTTTGGGTGTAGGTTTATTCACATCAAAACTGAAGTATACTTTGGATTAATGCAAGAACATATGTTAAGTATGTTCAATGTAGGGAGGTCTATAATATCTGAAGAGAGCAATCCATGTACATTCCCATGCATTTAAATGCTATTTGCTTGTCTAGTGAGTCTGACCTGTATTTTGCTATTGTTGCTCACGATGATCCAGATACATTATTTGAGCCAATTACCTGAGAAAAATGTAAAATATTTCATACACAAGCATTTTAACACATTTCAACATCCAAGCACATTTGCCGTGCAGTTACGACCACCAGTTACATCCTGGATTCTCAAGAAATCCTCTCAGTTCTGTAGTTTACCCTCTCTTTGTCTCTCTAGAAGGGTCATTATCCAGTAATGATGGGCCTTCATGGGGGGTCTTGAAGCACCCGGAGATCCTGGCGTTGTTAGTGTCACCCCTTCAGTCTCATCCATCACCAACACTACGCCACTACCACTTCCTCTCTGTGCGCCCAATCCACCTCATTTACTGCGATTAGAGTTGTTATGGCCCTCCGTGTAGGATGTACCTCTGACAGGAGAAGGATACACCCCGTATCTCTGTCTGTCTGACTGTATCTGCATCTCTCTCCCTCTGGTTTTCATTTGTGTCTTTCTCTCAGTTTGTCTGTCTCTCTCTGTCAGTCAGAAGCACATCTGACATCTTAAGGGAATGTGTATTCGCACAAAGGACTTATTTCCTTTAAAAGTCCTATACTGCTGCTGATGTTAGTACGGCTAACAGACCAAATAAAAAGACTATAATATGCAATTACCACTTTCAATTAATACAAAACAGTATTTAACATTAGATTTTATTTAGATTTTTGTAACAGCACAAGCTGCAAATTAAGTTTGCAATTTATACAAGGCAGTGGCTATTCGCACAGTGTAAATAGCGATAGAGGCTATTTACACTAAGTGCAAATAGCAATAGATTCTCTTTACACTGTGAAAATAGCATATTTTCTTATCAATAGATGCTATTTACACTAAGTGCAAATAGCAATGGATTATATTTACACTGTGTGAAAATAGCAGTATTTTTTATCGATATGCTATTTACACTAAGTGCAAATAGCTATAGATTCTATTTACACTATGTTAAAATTTTACTTATTGCAAATAATGGCAATTATCTGCACCTCAGTATTGTTGTACATCATAATACAGTATGCTATAATAACTTATTGATTGTAAATTTTTATTCAAATTATTAAATGGATGCCACCTTCTTGAGAAAATAAAGCCCTCCCTACACCTACCCTAACCCTACCTGTTATTTTATTTTCAACTTTTTGATTATTTTCATCATTTTTATTGACAATAAATGCTTTTCTGATGTGATTTTAAATTTGAAACTGGGTTGATCGCGCAAAAAAGAACACAACATACATTATACCGTCTGCACCACTAGAACAAATGACTAGCAACCGTCTTTTGTAATGTTGACTAGCCCAATCACACGTTGGTGGGCTGAGTTAGTGTAAATAGCCTCTGCCAACAAGGCAGGCTATTTGCATTGCACTTAGTGTAAATATACACTCCGTTTATGATATACAGTAATAGTCTCAAAAAAAAGAAGAAAAAATTAAAAGTTTTAAATGCTCATTTGTGATTTTGTTACTATTCTTCTTCTTTTAAGTTATACGAAATAAAAATAATAATAATAATAAAAAATAAAAAAAAACATAGTTCATGCTTACCGGTTTCACTTTAATTCTTTTAATACGACTTTTATCATTCAGTAAGGCCCAGCCTAAAGTTAGTTTGTAGTTACTGACATTATATTTCACATGAATTAAGTTAAAATATATGTTTTATAATTATATTTTAACATAACTTTGCTTATGTGTGGGTTGAATGACTTGACAAGTCAACAATAAAATATGTACAAAAAATTTGAAAATATGATGAGATTATTTATTTGTCTTCCCACCATCTTGTAAAAAGGGTGAAAATTCAAAAACTAAACATTTTACGGTCATTAAAAGAAAATTACATTTGATGATCATTAATGTGTTTTTAATTCTATGTTATGTAATACTACTAAGCAAGATTTATAATAGTTTTCTCTTGAAAGAACATGGAGATTTTGCAGATGCTGAAAGAGCAGCAGTTTGAAAATCACTTGCACAGTCAACTATACAAAACATGTGTTTTTTTTTTTTTTTTTCTGAAAATGTATTATAATGATCTTCCCATATTGCACACTTTATAGTATGTTAGTATTAATTTATTTTGGCTGTGTGGAATTCACATCAATGATTGAACCGCAGGAAATTACACACAAAGAGAAGAGAGGTAAACAGTCATTAAAGTAGCATTATAATGTTTTTTTGTAAACACATCCGTGTATTTACAAATGATATGCAGTCTGACACGCTGTTTGCGCTTGTCATATAACAGCACTATAATTTAAATTATGGGACTGTGTCTATTTATTTGTGCTTTTCTCTCTTGAATATGAACTCTAAAAATAGGATAGAATGACAGTCTACAGCGGAGATCACAGATCTTTAGCTCCGGGCCTTTTACCATCCCATCAGAAAACATCTCATCCGCCTCCTCCTGCTACAGTCATATGTAGTTTTTCTAATCTTTACATTATAAATTGAAAATGACAATTGGATTAAAGCAGTGAATAACTGAGGTCCTTTAGAAAAGAGTTTCTAGAAAAAAACAACAAGGACTGCAATATCACATATTAGGTCTGAAACGTAAGCTCGTCGTATTGTTTGTGAAGTGCCCAGTCTAACTGTCACCAGAAGGAGATGTCTGCATGGAAGATATTATTTCTGGCTAGTGTGAGTGCGTCTCCAGGCGCAGTCTTGGCTCTTTTATTTTACGTGTCATAATGCGATGGTGGAGTTTTCCCTGCGAGGCATCGTGGCTATTGGAAAGGCGAATAACATATGTTGTGTCTCAAATGCATCTCTCTGCTTTATTCGGCTAGCGCAGATGACCAGTGAGCTGTCCAGTGCCAAGGGCTGAGGGGCAGAGGGACAGCATTCTCTGTTTGTCACAGATACACTCGTTTATCTGAAGAGAGAGAATTGTGCTTGTATATCCGGAGAAGAAGTGAGGGTAAAAATATGTCCTAACAAGCCCTCATCCATAAATACAATAGATAAATACAATATCCAATATTGTGTCGAAACTAATGCTATGTTCACACAATATCAGTTTTTGGGATTGAAAACTGCATTAACTTACAGGTTTGAGTCTCGAAATGCCCCGTTCACAAATACTGTCTGAATTAAGTGCAATGGGCGTCAAGCCCACTTTTTGATATGACAAGATGCAAGTTCCATCAAATGTTCATTAACCAACAGCAGCTTTTATATTATTTGGGTGGAAAGAGCAGAGCTTGTGAGTCTCGCATATAACAAAAATCTGATGAGAGCAGCTTTGGTGGAGAATAGTGACTGGGTCTAAAACCTTCAGATGACACACATCTTATTTCTGCATCTCGGAAAGTTACTGTAACAACTCATGGAAACCTGCAACACTCGATAGACACAAGTTTGTCCAGCACAGAGCGGCTCTGTCTGGCATGACAGACAACAGTTTGGATTCATTCACACAGGGCAAGTTTTCTGAGAATCTGTTTGTGCATCCTGAAAATTTACAGGTGTGAGTTTGAAGATTGCAGTTGTCACTCCTGTAAATAAACCGTACTGTGTGTGAACATAACCGTAAGGACTCAAACACAGGACTGACAACTGCATTCTGTTGCAGTGTGAATGTGACCTAAAAAGTGGTACTGCCGATCCCTAGTCAAGATGTTAAGCTAGCAATGCAGTGAATGTAGTGGAGTCTCTTTCACAGATTCTCTGTGTGAAGAAAGCTTTACTCCTCAGGTTTAATACACAGCGGGACCACTGTCTCTACCTCCATCCTGCTGCTTTTGTCCTTTTATCTTTGAACTAAAAGAGAAAACTAATACAGACTGTTCTCTCTTTGCATGAGAGATAACTATGGAGGAGTTTTTTAAAGGAGGGAGTAAAGTTTAGTAAAAAGGCCTTGGGCAATTAAGGACCAACAAGGGAACAAGAGCAACATAGTAAGTCCTACAAAGCTAATTACTGATGGCATCGGATGAGTGATTTAATATTTGCCCCCAAGAATATCAGGAGACCACTGAGTCCATGATGTCCATCCAGCAGAAGTCCAGAAAAACAGTCCATAACAAATGCAGAGTGATACAGGAGCTGTAAACAAGCATTGTGTTTTTGCTCAGATGAAGGGCCACCAGCGGCCACTGTCATCCCTCGTAAACCCGTTCAGATCATGTGGAATATCTGCGGTGATAATCACCTGCCCACAGGCCCGTACGGCCCTGCGTTCGCCTGTAATTGGAGGTCTCTTTCACATACAGTGGCACACCTAACTCACTCTAAATAAACGCCAGTCCAGGGGCTGAAATGATATGCGCTTATCTTTTAAATTTTTTTCACAGTGAATGCATTTTACCCAGGGCTTTGTCTGGGTCAGAAGTAGTTTACCTGCTCTCGGCCCTGTGGTGTGTATATACATGCATTTGTGCATGTGTATTTGAGACTGTTGACTTTAAGGCATAGACGACAAATACATTTACGGAGCACCACTTAGCCTAGCTGCTACTGAAAACCCCTCTGGCTCCTGTTGTTTTTAGAGACATTTGATTCACATGATAATGCACATACTGTATACTCTATATAAATGCTTAGGAATCCACATGAATTCCATCTGCAGTGTAAAAAGGGAATATAATTGAATTCAAATACTGAGCTTTCACACAGATAACAATTCTATGTTTGATCGACTTAATACATTTGTATTGCAGAGCACTGGGGAAGCAGTATTTAACATGAACCGTGCCACTCTGTAAATGAACACAGTGCTGCTCTTCACTCTGAAACATTCAGCACAACATATACTTCATTTTTTAAATCACAGCCTGCACAGCGATTTGATAAGATAGATGATTTCATATTCATTTTGATTAATTGTGCTGCTCCATTTTTTTATTTGAAGTCAGACAGAAATAACATAAGTAGCTTTGTGCTATCTGCATATGCATCTGCCTTCTGGAATGAAAGTATGACCTGAAACACACAAAAGACTAAACACACAACTGATTCCAACAGAGTTTGGTGTTAACATGTTGTCAAGCTAACGATGTGATGTTTAAATCACATCTTGATAATGTCCCTGAACTAGTTAATATTCCTATAAGTGCAGCTCTTTTCTACTTAAACCAGGAAAAACTGAAATCTCCAAATTTGTCAAAATACATGTACACGTCAAATCAGCTATAAAATCTGACAACAAAAATATCATATAGTTTATTTCTGTATCTTAAATCACAAGCAATTTTGCTTTTGTCTCTTAAAATTGTATACACTATAAAAATAAAATAAAAAAAGCAATAGTGTATTTATGTATTACATTTTTTTTAAATTTTTATGTATTTTAACCTTTTATATATTCCTGTGATGGCAATTTTTTTAAATCTAATATGCTGATTTGCTGCTTATATGTTCTTATTATAAATGTTAAAATTAGTTGTGCTGCTTAATATTTTTTATTTTTATTTTATTTTTTTGTGGAAAACATTTTGTTTCAGGATTCTTTAATGAATAGAAAATTCAAAACAACACCATTTATTAAAAATAGAAACCTGTTGTAACATCTTTACAGTGACTTTTAAACATTTTAACACATCCTTTCTGAATAAAAGTATTATTATTGTTCTTTTTTTTTATTCAAAAAATATATCCATATTTTACTTTTTAATTTCTCCTATTAATTTTTCTGTGAGTGGTCCTCATCTTCCAACTGTCTGATGATACTCTACAGGTCCTTTCACACCAGTCAGTCATTGAATGCCATCAGCTGAAAAATGCCATCAGTTAAATTGAAACACTTAAACTGAGTGAAGTGAGCAATGTTTCGATAGTCACAGTGTCTACAAATGGCTTACAGTTGTCTTTGCATATTAAGCTGTGGTAGGAGAAAGTGTTTTTAACATCAGAAAAATTACACACGTCACATTTAAACTCTCCAATTTGAGATGATAAAGGTAGTTATTTCATGCCAATGTGAGGTTGATGTGACTCACTGTCTGTGTGGGTTTGTGATGGTGTCGTAATGAGCAGTAAGGAAAGAAAGCCCTGTGAATTCATCCTTGACCTGTGAGTATGCATCATTAACTCCATTTGTCCCTCTGCAATTAACACTGCCTGCTTGACGGACTGTCCACTCCCTCTTTTCTTCCA
Source organism: Cyprinus carpio (assembly GCF_018340385.1). Taxonomy (NCBI): domain Eukaryota; kingdom Metazoa; phylum Chordata; class Actinopteri; order Cypriniformes; family Cyprinidae; genus Cyprinus; species Cyprinus carpio. Next base: position 6,502,818 of record NC_056620.1, read on the forward strand.
CACATTCATCTCTCCATCACTCTATGTACTCCCAGGTTAACCCCAGCCTACATCTCCACCCCCCATATTACCCATCACCCACTCCTACTCCCCATGTCTGACCTGATTGTGAGGGTTCACGCTCCTACTGTGGTCCCCAATTCCAGCTCAGTCTCCATCTCCATGGCAGCCCTCACGGTTGTCACGGTGACAGGGCTGACCCTGTTGTCTGGGGCCAGCCACTCAGTAAAGAGTTGGAGGCCACTGGCCACTCGCAGGGGACGAGCCTCATCCCCCGATTACTCTGATCTCTGACCTCATGCTAAATTTCAGCACATTTACTTACTCTTACAGAGTCCCACTGAACACCAGTGAATGGGTACGGTGACCATTTAGATTGGACCAGCCTTAAAATATCAGGTCACCCAAAATTGAAAATTACATCACCTCTTGTTGCCCCAAATGTCATATCATTTATCCATTCATCCATTCATTCTTTCATTCACTTATTTATTTATTTATTTTCTGTGGAACACAAGGTGACAGTTTTTAGCAGCACACACACACACACACACACACACACACACACACACACATATATATATAAAGAACATGCAAGTAATTAATAGTAATACATGTGACTTCTAGTTTTGCGACACCAAATGTTATCCTTGAGTAAGCGTCACTGAAGCCCTGGTAAAAATGCAGGTGGCATTGACACCAAATGCATAAAAATTTGGGCCTTTTCCTCATTTCATGAATCATGTCTAACTTTACAAGAAATGCACCAAATGATCCAAGTCATATGGATCACTTATATGATTGTGGTCAAATTTTGAGCTTGATAACTATTAAAAATGGTCTTTCTTTTGTGTTCCACAGAAGAACATAATATGGATCAGTGATAACTTTTCCTTTAACATGTCATTTGCAGGCATGGGAAAGTGACTTTATATGTAGGCCTATTACTTATACTGTTGTGAACCCTGTGTGTGTTTTTATCACTCAGGGGTTTCACCTGTGTCTGGACTGCATGTGGGCTATTTAAGCAGCCTCCCAGTTAAAGTGAGGGCAAATATTCAACATATGTACAAATATATACAAATAAGATAAATTCTTAATGACTTTTTAAATATTTTCACACAAGAGTGCATATATACGCTAAGGGAAGGGGTTAGACGGAAAAAAACAGAGCTTACAGATATAGGTAGGAAAAAGCACTAAAATAGCTATTTTTGCTTGTTTACAGGGCCTGGCCCATAAGTAGTGATGTCATATAAGCTTATGGGAAACTCTGCAGATGAACCAGTGAACATTCCAAAACAAAAACATGTTGTCACTGGTGTGCCATCATCAAAAACTGTATGGTGCATTAATGCCATGTCAAGATTATTGTAATTACTAGATGACAACCCGAACATTGTACTTGGAGCTGTTCACATCTTCAGCAACACTATCATTGGCAAAATGATTTTGTGTAATTTAAAGGGATAGGTAACCCAAAAGTGAAATTTCTGTCATTAATTACTCACCCTCATGTTGTTTCAAACCCGTAAAACATTCATCTTCATAACAAAAATTGAGATATTTTCGATGAAATCTGAGAGCTCTCTGACCCTCCATAGACAGCAACACAACTGCAATGTTCCCAGGTCCAGACAGGTAGCAAGGACATCAGTAAAATACTCCATGTGACATCAAGAGTTCAACCGTAATTTTACAAAGGCCTGTTCCTCACACAAAGCTACAAAGCTATGATATGGCTTCTGAAGATTTTAGTGAACAAGTTACTTGGACTACTTTTGATTGGTGCATTCATGGCCCTTTTTGGGTTTGAAACAACATATGGGTAAGTAAATATGTAATTAAAGGTATAGGCTAATTTTCATTCATCATTTATCATTCTAGGTCTGTATTTTTGCTGTGGTTAAAAAAATGTATGAATATGATTGCACATAACATATAACAGTGCTCTCTTTTGAATTTTGCATTTTAATTCTCCAGAGTACCACTTCTTGTCTCATTAACACAACACGAAGAGCCCACTAAAAAATAATTGCCATAAGCTGAACCCAGAACCCTATGAAAGTGACCAGAACAAGAGGAAAGCAGAGTGTGTGTAGTGTTGAGGGACTCTTCAGGCAGTGCCAAGAGCTAACACACTAATTACGGCCTCCATGTGAGCCGTACATGACTAGTACCCCACTCACAGACACTCAGCACAGTCCTACTGAGAGCCCAAATGAGGGCTGTGGAGAACAGAGAACAGACAGATGGTGAAGAGACGAGTAACGGGAGGAAATGAAAACTGCTGGAGAACACAAAGAGGAAAGTGGTGGCCATGCAGCAGACAACAAAGTTTAAGGTTTTCGTCAAATAATGGGCATGTCAAGAGACTAGGTGAAGGCCGTTTGAGACTTGTTGGTAAAATGCAACTTGTTCAACATATTCAAATCATGCATACCTCATGCAAGAAACAGAACAAACTGAGACAGACTAAATCCAGAAGAACTGTGGCAAAGTCTCAAGAGACCTACTTACACACTACAGCAAAAGATAGAAGTTACTGACTTAAAACCATTTATTAGCCGGTTAAAATAATAGTGTTCTAATAATTTTGGCCACCATTGTAAGTACAAACACGTGCGAATGTACACTTAGAATATTCACTAGAAACAGTAAGCCACGCAGACACCTATTTTAAATGTATTATGATCTGGATCTAATTCTTATCATACAGGCCACACAAATATATTGTAACGCAGTCATGTGAGCATCAGTGACCAAAATGCATGTTTGAGTGCTTACAGCGCTACATCCTGCATTCGCTTCGGCTGTCAAAAGAAGAAAGGAAACAGAGACTTCACATTTGAACAGGGCATTTTGGCGAATGCCTTATTGATGGCAGATGACTGTTTTTAGACTTGCCGTTCCTCCCCGGTGACAGATTAATAGCTATCCCCTCGATATCATTATGACACACTTTCAGCATCAAGGACAATCCAAAGAGCAATGGAGCAAAAATATAGAATGTAATATGTTTTGCTGTACCTCAGGGAGACAGCGAACCCTTGCATGGTGAGTCTGTATCTGAGACTGTCCCCAAGGAAAGAGCCGGCCACAGCACTCCAACCACAGCAAAAAAAAAAAAAAAAAAAAAAAACTTTTACTTGATCTCAATTCAATTTCCATGATGATTCCTCTGGAAAATTAGAATTGAGTTAATTAGCCTGAGAAACATTGTTTTGAGTGTGCGTGTGTATTTTGACTTTCATGTGTCCGACTGTGTCCGGCACTCACGTAAGATTTTGAGGAACGGATCTTGAGACTGTTTATTTATAGCTGGTCTACTTTCTTTCTGAGAAAAATGGTCCAGTTTCTCTGTGCAAAACCAGCATTTAAACTTGAGGGAAAAATATCACTAGCATGTCCGTTTTCATCATAAAATGTGTCTCCTAAATGTACCCCATAGCAGAACGAAATGACATCATAACAAACTTTCTCTTCTCTTTCACTCTCTCTTTTTTTGATTCTTATATAGCCAGCTGCATAAAATAAAGCGTAACCGAAAAATGACTCACAATAAATCGAAACGTAACACTTTCCCTGAGTCAAATATATTGTTTTATTGATTACATGTGCAACTGCCAATAGTGAATATGTTAAAAGCAAGTATTTCCACATCTGTCATGTCTACGTTCTCCAGGTTCTCAGTAGCTCTGTGTCCCATCGGGAGGTTTGGATGTGCTGCTTTAAATGGAGGGTGATGACAGCACTATGGAGTTGCTACAACAATGGAGTTCTGTATAAAGCCTTAATTCTCTGACAGCAGATCCCGTTTTCCTCTTTAAAGTCCGTCTTCTAGAGGAAGTCCTTTTCTACACACACAAATACAGAGTCGCAACCTCAATCCAGCCTTTCTCCACGCATCCAGAGCACTCCGGTTGGATCTGATACACCTGCCAGGCCTCTCTGTTTCATTCCCAATCACACAATGGATTTCCAGTTCTACTGCTGGCTTCAACGTTTGTCTCTGCGGACATAAACGTGACCTTAAATAGTTCTTAATTTCTTTCCACTGCTTCTCTCTGCCAGCTATTCTTTCATAGAGAGGATCAGGGCTCACAAATGTTGTACCTTAATGGCCAGCTCTCTGCATCATGAAAGAACCTTTGTTGTCCTCTGAATAGACAGGTTTACCTTCAAATCCAAATGAAATACCGCATTTCAGTACCATTTCATTGTACATTCATTTGTATTAATTAGGGTTGTCATTTGAATGTGTTAATTTTCTGTGATTAAGTATATAAAAATAATGCAATAAAAATGAAGGCAATTTATCTCCCCCCCTGACGAATACATAAAAATTTGATAATAAGGGATTTTCATACCATCAATGCAATTCAGGCTTGAAGTACCTCTTTGAAGCTGCTAGTCCTCTCAAAACCATTCAAAAAAGTGCAAAGTGAGGAATTCTCAAAAGATGCATTCTTGCAAAGCACAACATAATTAAACCACATTTAGGGTTATCTAGACAAAGTCAGAAAACCTTTAACTTGAAGTGGTGTTTTTCATGTCATGTTGCTTTTTTACTACATTTTTAGATTTTCCACAAATGGACTTTTTTCCATCATGCAGTGGAGTAGTCTCTTTAGGAAAATAATTAACTTTAGCATGCTTTTAAAAAGAATACTTAATAGAAACAAAATACTTAAGAATACACCTAAGTGCAAGTTTAATAAAATGTTTTCAGACTCTTGAAAATGAAATTATAATGTATTATATAGTTTAAATTTATATTAAATGCAATTTGTTGAATTTTGGCATTCTTTTTTGACCTTTAAGTAGGACTTAAGTACATCTTTAGATGCAATTTGATAATAATTTCTATTGTCTTTGAAATATTATCATTTATGGTAAATAAAAATATACTTTAATGTCATCGCTTTTGAAACCTGCCCTCAGAAATTGCTAGTAAATTATATATACAGTCACAAAGTGTAACACACTGATTTATATGTGGAATTTAGAATTAAACAGATTTTTTTTTCATCTGAGAGTTTTTTTTCTTGTAAAATGTACTCTAATAATCTTTGTTTAATTTACATTTTTTATAGCAATAATTTGTTTACATTATATAATGCATTTAAATGTATTTAATTATGTAGTTGAAATTCAGTATACATATTTTTGTTTTGTTTTCATATACTATCAAAGACCCAACAAATGCAGATTCAACATGTTCAAAGATTTTTATTTTATTTTTTTATTTACAACAATAATTTTTTTTTAAGTTTGTCATACATTTAAGTGTATTTATAATTAGAAATTTGTAATTATGTAGTTGCAATTCAGTATTCATAATACATTATATATAAATTCATATATCTGAAATACTATCAAAGACCCAACAAATGCTTATTCAACATGTTTATCAAGCGCCGACCAAAGCCAACAGATGGGTGACAGGTGTAACAAACTGATAACACACTGTCAGCATGTCTGTTGCATTTGCCTGCGTCTGTCGGTGCAGTTTGAATTAGTTTTAAGATTTATTTAAGAATATATTGTCCCCTTAAGTAGCTTCTATCTCATTATGTTAGTGTAACATAGCTTACTAGTTTTTCAAAGGAGATTTTGACAGTATTGTCAAAATACTTATAAATCCAAGGCACTCGAGTAGTGTGAAAAAATCAAAAAGCCTTTATTCACATGGCTTTAAAGTGTAAAAACCAAACAGTTGTGCACCAACACGTTGTGGCTGACTCACCTTCATCAGGGTTCATTTAAACAATCAGTTCATCACATGACATACAGTGGTCACCGAAACAGGTATCAAAGCAACAACGAGAGAGTTAATTATAATTATATTAATTCCCAATATATATATATATATATATATATATATATGTGTGTGTGTGTGTGTGTGTGTTTGTGTGTGTGTGTTTTATTTTTATGTTAATCTCACAAAATACAACATAAATCAATTACAAAAAAGAAGAAAAATCAAAGTCTTTCTGGATTTTTACTCTCAAAGCAACTCAATTTCTAGGTCTAAATGGAGACTTGGCTTTTTTCTCTCTTTTTTGTATATATATATATATATATATATATATATATATATATATATATATATATATATATATATATATATATATATATATATATATTAATGTCCATTCTGAAAGTTGTAAAATAAAACTAACCGGTGGTTTCTCTAAAGGTGATCTCATTTCTAAATAATGTGATAATGCTTCAAAACCTTCTTCATGATCTGTATTTATATATAGTGATTCCACATCCATAATAGCCAATATAGAGGTTTCTGTATTTATCATTCCCTTAAAAATATTTAATACATAAGTTGTATTTTGAATATAGAAAGGAAGTTCACTAACAATTGGTTTTTTAAAGCTGGTTCTGTAATAGACCCATTCCCACTAATTATGGGTCGCCCTGGTGGACTTTCTAAATTTTTATGTATTTTAGGCAACATATAAAAAGTAGGAAATTCTAGGCTCTTTACAAAATGAAAAAAATCATATTCATTCTGTGAAATCCATCCCTCAGTCTTTGCATGTGTCAAAATGTCAGTCAGTTCAGTTCGAATCCTTTCAGTCGGATAAAATTTCAGGAGCTGATAATACTCACAATTCCGTAGTTGTCGCAAGGCCTCTTCGATATACCGATCTCTGCCCCTTTACCACAAACAGCGCCTCCTTTATCCACTCTTTTTATTACAAGATCACCATTGTTTGAAAGCCAGTCCAAAGCTTCAGCTTCTTCTTTCAAAAGATTATATTGTTTTCTTCTTTTAGAAGCAAAAATCCTGCCAGTTTCATATATTACTTTTTTATAACACAATTTCAACATTGTATTTGAAACACAAGGGATAAATGTGGACTTGGGCTTAAAAGTTGTTCCCTTCTTATCATAAGTATGTATTGCTGCTTCCGTTGTATGGTACCAGACTTTTAATTGAAGTTTCTGATGAAACTTACATAAGTCCACTTTAGTCTAAGACTCTTTAGCTGTATTTACAGGGGCATATGTAAGGCCTTTTAATAAAACAGAAATTCAGCTTGTTGGCTGAGTGATTTTAGAAATGTTTATCACTTCACCTCCCTTGTTCAACTCCTGGTGTATCTGCCCTGAATCTAAGATCTTGATCAATCTATTTTTCCCTTGTCTTGTTTTTTGTTTTCTGGATTTCTGAATCTCTGATATTTTCTTCAGTCTCTTTTGGGTGATGTCTCCGATACTGACTGATCATCGTCACTGCTCGGTAAATTAAAAGACACGGATCTCCTTCTCTGAGGCTGGAATCTTTCATTCTTTTGAGGCCACAAATACACCTCATACTCCTTATAATTCAATTCATCTCTTCCGAATTTTTTCTTTTTAGTGAGTTGCTCCAGGTCATCTTTTAATTTGTCTTCAAACTGCAAATGTGATTCTTGTATTTTATGAGACTACTTTGAGATTTACGTATATATATCAAAACACCTGAAATTAAAAACAAGGGATTGGCATGGTAATGTACATGACAATGTTAATGTATTTGGTCTTGGTGGAATAGATCTGCTATGCTGCTGCTGCAGAGCAAGTACCGAGACTTGCTACTGCCAATACATCCACAACATGCTGCTGTGAGCATGTAAAAAATATTGCTGCTGCAAATATAACATACATGAAATAACCTCCATATAGCATACATGAATCACATCGTAGCAGATCTATACAGGTGGAGCTGGGGAAGGTGGAGGGTTTCTCTAACAAGCTGCAACTGCTACAGCAAGCACTAGTCATATATTTGAATGCTGAGCAGCGAGCTCATTGGCCACCGATACAGGAGAGAACCAATCAGCTGTGCCATGTGATAATGATGTCATTAGGTTCAGATTGAGTTAGACCTATCGGACTGCATGCCAGAACTCTGATTATTAGTAATATTATTATTATTTTTGATAAACAGTCTTGAATTGTTTTGAATTTACTGGGAATAATTCTAATTCTAATTAACTCTCTCATTGTTGCTTTGATACCTGTTCTGGTGACTATGTCATTTGACGAACAGATTGTTTAAATTAACTATGAGTGTGTCAGCAACACGTCGGTGCACAAATGTGTTGTTTTTAAATTTTAAAGCCATGTGAATAAAGGCTTTTACATTTTTTTCACACTACTCGAGTGCCTTAAATGTATGAGTATTTTGATGATACAAAATAATCCCGCATCTAAAGAGCACCGATTTATGGATTCTTACACCCTAGCAGCAGTTTTTTTTGCATCATTTTGAATGCATGAGCTTGACAGTCATTTAACTACCTTAAATTACAAGTAGCTTGTAGCTTCCCGAACATTGTTATTAATCATGGCTCATGTGTGCTCGATTGCACATTTTATGCGAATAAATACACATATACCTAAGTAGCCGCATCAAGAATACGGAAAACTGCACATTAAGTGCACAGTTGTTTGAAGTGAGCCTCACCACATGGTTTTCCATATGAAAAATGTGGATAGCGACAAAAATTTAAAATTCAGATCACTTTCCTTGGGGACTCCCATTTACAATGCACGGCTATAATGTATTTGTTGTCTTTACCACTTAGCCCAGCCATTGAACATCATTAGGTAATGTGCAGTCGCTGGTCGAGAAAAATAAAGTGTTTATCATCATTTGCTGTGGATGTCATTTGAGTGCCCCAGACTGACTTAAAGTGACTCCACTGTGCTCTATCAGAAACCCTGGCGTACTGCCCAACTCATCCCATTCATCATCGGACCTACAAACTGGTAGCTTGTGGAAGAACATCATTAGTGTGGTCTGTTTATAAAGGAGAAAGCAATAGCATTTGGGAAAGTATACGACAGCCTGCGGAGAGATACGTTAGAGGCTGTTTATGCTCTTTAGCATCATTTGCATTGAAATACGATTAAAGCAGTTGTGTCGAAGACCCGCCACCTTATAAAGTCAGTGGTCCACGTTAAAAAATACTTCCATTAATAGCAAACCAATGCATGAAACTTTAATGAGAAATGTCTACTTCTACTATAATATAATAATGATAAAAAGGGAATGTTATTTGATATTTACCTATGCAGAGATTTATTTAAAGTGACTATTCAAAAAAAAAAAAAATATTCAAGATTTACTGACCCTGAAGTCATTCCAAAATAGTATGACTTTCTTTCTATTAAAATATTGAAATAAACATCAAGTTGATGTCCTCCTGGAAGTTAACTGTCTGTCTCTTTATGAAGATCCTATTCGAAATCATATTCATTTTATATTTACAATACTTTACTTAATCCTCTTTGTCCCATGTGAGACACAAGGCTGCATGTTCATTTTATAGTCACTGTGCTAACAATCAAGTTATAATGACTAAAGTCAAAGTGATTGTAGTTCTGTTGCTTAAAATACAAGTACATTATTAAAAGTTACAGAGTTCAAATGCAGAACTGAGATGAAGCGCCTACTGTATTTTTTTTTTCATTGCATTATTTGTCCTAAAATGAGGGTCAGTGATTCTGAGAACACAGAGTTTCTGAAAATGTCATGTTACATTATTTCCATTATCTTCAGTGGAACACTGCAGATCATTTCCTATTAGTAAATGGACTAAGAACACAAACCTTCTTAATTACAGTGTGGATGATGCTGCACATGCCTGTCTAGTAAATATGTAGCCAATATTGTTGTGCAAGAAGTAAATGTATCCAGATGGGAAATAATAAAGGCTAATATCCCTGGCTTACGTTACAGAGTCCTAATATTTGTTATATTGGATTATGATTATTGAGGCCAACAAACTACATAGAGGGCAAACCCCAGAGTCTAACACTGCCCTGGAGCAAACTACATAAAATCTTATTTTGCTATTTTGTTTGCCACATAGACAGACTAGCCATGTATCAGACTCTTAATAACATATAGATGTACTAGACATATGAGACTATGTACTAGACAGTACCTCACCCCCATTCTTCTATTTCCAGAAATCAGCGCTAATTCACTGACATTCACTTGAAGAGCAATGTACTGGATAAAAGCTTTTAAATTTTTTTAATTAACTGTAGTTTTCAAGATTTGAGAAATAATCCCACTGTAGCATGCATTTAAAAAAGAGAACCTATTATGAAAATAATATACCTAAATAAATGTATATACTTAAGTGCAAATGGAATGTAATGTTTTTAAAAAAAGTGAGAAAAAAATGACTTTCTTTTAATAATATACCTAAATAAATGTATATACTTAAGTGCAAATTGAATGTAATGTTTTCAGACACTTAACTGTAAATAGACATTTATAATAAATGCAACTAGCTGACCTTTTTTGACCCACTTAAGTAGGACTTAAGTCCATTTTTATATGCAACTTTATAATTATTTCCATTTTCTTTGCAACATGGTTAAAGTATACAACTGAATGTGTCGAAAAGCATTTATGGTAAACTAAAACATTTTGTAATTGTACTTTTGGAATTTCTAATTTTGAAATTTTTATGCCATGTATTGACCATACATTTGTAATGATGAATTTAAAATTTAGTAGATTTAAAATGTATTAACTCTAAATGCAATATTTAATAACACACTACAGTTCAAATTATAATCAAGTACTTTACATGAGCTTTCTAATGTTAGTCAATACATGAAAATAAATGCACTTCTTTAATGCATTTTTAAAGACAAAATATTCAAACTTAAATATTTATAATGTAATTAGAAGTAACAATAAAAGCATTAATACTATTATGATCTGCAAGTACAGTTTTTAAGAATATATTTTTAAAAAATTTCGCAAGTGCAATCAATAATGTTAATATAATTCAATACAAATAATCACACTTCTTTTTCACCAAGCAAGTTGTATATCACCACTGCCACCATCCAAATTAATTACTGATAAATAAAAGTCCCACCCTACATGTTTTCTGATTGAACATCCTGTTTAATTAAAAATCATATTACAGTATACAGTACAAATTCTGTGTCATTTTTAATGTTTAATGTTTACACTTTAATGAAATCTGTGGTGAATTAAGCAGTAACTTACATATACTGTACAGAGAAGCTTGAAAGCTTTGAATCATGTTTGAGTTATTTCAGATGTTCCTGTCTTCATGTATAAATGAGTATACATTCAAATATGCTTTGTTACATGTACATAGGTGTATCTTTCATCATTTTCCTTTATCTCCCTCTGTGCGGCCTGCTTTCCCCTCCTCGGCTCTGTTTCTGTCTGCATAATAGAAGTGGACTGCGTCTCGCAGTCTCCTGGACTCTTTCTCGCTCGCAGGCAAACGTCCCTGAGCCTTTCAGAGCACAGCACGCGCCGCAGTCTGCAGGCTGCGATTGGAGCGGATGGCTCTCTGTTCCCGCGCTCTCAGCTGCCCGCCATCCTGACACGCCGTTGTTTACAGTCTGTAAGATCTTGACATATGCCTCAAATCATTTGCTCTCGCTGAGCTGTGTCCCATTCTACGCATGTGACGGGAGACAGTGTATGGCCATCTCCTGATCGAGATGGGATTAAATAGAAGGGATGCCACACATACTTTGTCTTCTTTTTACAGTTCTTTAAAAAAAAAAAAAAAAAAAAAAAAAAGTGATAAAAGTCAGAGAACATGGAGCTTTTGTAACGGTTTGTGTATTCACTTTTTGGCACCAAGAAGTAAATTATCCAGATTTTCAAGCAATTCATTGTGGCTGATGCCCTGTTACTCTTTGACCTTTTAACCATAGACAGCCACTGGCATTTAGTGTCATAACAGCTATACGTCATGGTGTCTACTAACATCAAGCCACCTTTAAATATTAAGGTAGTCGCAGAAAGTTTCTAACTGTAAAAAACAGCCCTTGTGGAAAAAAAGTACACTTTAGCATACTTAAAAAAAAATACTTATTCTCAACATAATACTTAAAATTAACCAAAGTGCAAACAGAATGCATTGTTTTCACACTATTAAACAACATGTTAAACATTTAAATTAAAGTTTGTTATAGCTTCCTTTTTTTTTTCAAAAAGACAGTTATACAACATAGAGAGTGCTAGACCTACTTAAATAGGACTTATGTACATTTTTTTATGCAATTTCATAATTACTTTATTGTATTATGATTAAAGTGTGGTTACAGATATACTGACATTTCTTTAACATAATGTTAAAATTATATTCAAATACTGTACATGTCCTATGGTACCTTAGTCAAAAATAAGATTAATGGAACATGGTCATTTAAAATGTACTTTAAAGTAAAACTTTTAATTTGAAATGACAGTGTGTTTTTTAAAAGTGTACTTAAGTGTGTTAGAAACAAGACTAATGAAAGTGCACTCTCTTTAAATACAATTATTATGTGACATTTTATTTAACTTTAATTGTATTATTATTATTATTATTATTATTATTATTATTATTATTATTATTAATTAATTAATTAATTAATTAATTTATAATTAATTAAATGTTAAAATGTATTTTTAAATAGAAGGGATGCCACACATACATTTTATTTTAAGGTATCATTGTTACAGTGTAATTATACATTTAATCACTAATATTAATAAATTACATATACTTACTATATGGTTAGTGTTAGGATAAGGGTTTGGCTTAGGGTTACTTGCATGTAATTATGCATAATTAATCGTTATTATAATAATACATGTAACGTGTAACAAGGACACCATACAATAAAGTATTATGTTTTTTATAATAATATTTGACGTACACTTCAAGTGCACATTCAATACAATTAAGTACACTTCTGTTACAAGGGTGGTCTTAAGAAAATACTTCAAAAGAGCTTTGAATCTGTTTCTGTTCCTTCAGGTTTATTTATTTTCCTTTTTTTCAGGTTTCATTTAACTTTTATAAATGCCTTGATCAAATAATAAGTCAAGGATATCAGTTTGGAAAATCACGATTGTAATTACTTATGGTTCAATCACCACACTGGAAATGAAAGGTCAAGTTATGCATGTTGCTTTATATGAGATACAGTATCTCAGACAGTGTGTATTCTGTAGTATATTGCACATTTGAGCAAATGTATAAGGTCATCTGGGTATTTCATGCATACCGAAAATATATTTGCATGCTGAGCACAGCCTACTGTACTATATTATTAGGAATGGGTTTAAGATGGTACTGTATTACATATGCAACATGTAATGGTACATATGTGTCAACCATGAGAAATTTTGCTGTATCGTTTATATCATGCTAGATGTTTGGTGTTCGTTGGACAGGACTGCTTTACATTATATACGTAAGTGTGAAACAGAGCGGGACGTTTCCCAAACAAGTCAAGATGAGGAAGGACTAGTCATTAAGGGGTTGTTAGCATTAACACAAAACAGAATGTAATTGTTTACCGTTGCCAAGCAACATCACAACTTTAGCACAGTTTAGTGTGATTAATGCAAATTCAACTGCAGTCACAGGTGTGCATATATCCATATCAGTTTCACTGTTGTGAGTTTTTTTTTTAAATATATTTTACATATGTTGCATTTGAAACTTTTTTTTTCACCGTTGCCAGAATTTGTCATGAATAATCTTTTCTATTTTTTCATCCGTCAAATTTCAAAATAAGATAAATTTGTCATTTAATTTGTCAAATATTTAAATCACTGGATTAAATAGACATTACCAGAAAAACAAAAAAAACTAAATTGGGATAAACCATGAGAAAAAATTATAAATCATGTTTCCTGACCCATGCAAATTGAGGGATTTTCCTTCCACACCTTTATATTTTTGAGAACAGAATTAAAAGGTGTTCATACAAGGCTGTACGAAAGCAATGGAAAAGTGAAAACAGTGAAGGTTTACATGTGTACTAGTCCGCAATTAAGAAAGATTGAAACATGGATATATGAAATTGTGATTAATTTTGATAATTACCATGTCATGTAATTAATTTGATGCAAATTCTTAATCGATTTAAAATTACTACCACAAACCAATTTTTTTATATTTATTTTATTATTATTATTATTTTTTTTTTGCAAAAATAACCATATTGTGATATGTAAGGATGTTAATCTGGTCATACCACCAACCCCTGCACTGTATTCATTCTTTTTGTCTGTATCTGAATTATTTCTTTGTCAGCCTACAGTAAGTCATGATATCCTCCACTATCATCGATGTGTCGCTCATCCCTCCAATCCCCCTCCAATTCACAGCACTACTAGAATAATAAAAAGCCCAAACCAATTACCAGCTAAATGTTCCCAGTATCCAGATGTTGAGATGGGAATGGATTGGGGATAAAAGCTGTGCACGCGAGAGAGGAGAGCGATGTAAAAATAGGTCATGGAGAAGAACGTCTGATTGCTAGAGCATGGCTGCAGCATTTCATGCTACATTAGTTCGCTTTTTGAAAGCTAATCTGTGTTTTCTGCTTAATTTCATGGAGGTGCAGAGCGGCTACCTGGTGCTGCGGTGGGGTGGTGGAGCGGAGACTACGACATGTATTAAATCCCCCGTGAGGCCGTGGGCCTGTGGAGAACCAGTCATGTGCGTTGAGAAGCTCTGTCTACATGCATAATGAGAACGTGTGATAACAGTGAGATGCCATTATGGGTTTATGCAACACTGCTGTTAGTGTATCGTGCTGCAGTGCAGGTACGGAGAGGTGTCATGGATCTTTGGATTACTTTAAACAATAAAACACTCAAGGGCTCTCATATTTAGATTACCAGTAGGCTTTAAAAAGTACCTGCCATGAAAAAAAGATGCCGCACAGCATGAGCTAACTGAGAAAACTTTCGTTATCTTACAGTGCACTATTTTAAAAACTGGCTTCCTTTTAACTCATGAACTAGCCACAACCCAAAGGAAGAGGAATTTATTGAATTAGAATTCAAAGAAAACCAATACAGTAACAATTTAACTGGCACAACACAACAACAAAGGTAAGGGTAAAAACAGATCACACGTTTCATCATCTATAAAGCAAGCAATCACTATGTTAGACGTTAAAATGAAATTTTGCAGATGATTTCAACATGTAGAATGAGTGTCTGAATTTGTTCTTTTCAGATGTTTATCAGATGTTTGAACTCAATATGATGAACAGAATGCTGCGGTTTCCAGATGATGCAATCTTTCACAGATGTCTCGGCATCTAATGAGCACACAGGCTGCATGTACGCTGAGAGTCCCATAGATCTGATATTTCATCACATTCTTCTTTTTGACATCACTTACAAACAGCTGTGTTTACATTTCTGATAATATTAGTAGGAATGTTTTAGACTAATACTGTCAAAATGATCTGTGATGTTCTATCTGGATTTGGTTGGGTAGAGCAGTTTTATCTCCCTTTTTGAAGCATTTGGCTCCCATTGCTAATAACAGGTTAGTATAATAGTTAATTTAACATACAGATGTGAGAGACCTTCTAAAATAAACAACATGTACTGTAGGAGTTACCATGCATTCATCATCATCAATATTATTATTATTGTTTATTATTAATTTACCTGGACAAGCTTTACCATCTATTGCCATCTGCTATCCAAAGAAAATCTGAAGTTAAACTGAAAATCACATACCCCCCCCCCCCAAGGTATCTTGAAAGGAAATATACCAAATATTGTTTAAATGTCAAATCCAGTTCAAATGTGGTTCTAAGTTGTATTAGTCGTATTAAATGTGCACTTGTAGTGTACTTAAATCTTAATGAAACTTAAGAAACTTAAGTATAATTTTTATGTGCACATGGTGGATGAAGATTCGGTGGGGCTCTCCTCCTTGGGTGTTTTTGCCGTTGCCAAATCGGACTCTGAAATGGTGGCTGGGCTTTCCTGGGCAGCCGCAAGTATCGGGCTGGAGGTGTGCCCACTTCCCAGTCCCACCTCCTCACGGCTGGATGATTTGTTTCTCGGTGCGGGGCGCGGCTCACAACCATGCCGTGCGCCGGTGATCTTTTTCCCGGAGGTGCATGAGGAGCTGTCGATGGGTGCGTCGATTGTCCCTTTGGTGCCCGGCTCAGAGGTGGAAATTAAGACTCTTAAGCCAGAGACCCAAGTTCGAGCTTCAGCGCTGACAGACAGTGCCTCAACTGATTTGGCACATCAACTGCTCAAGTCACTGTTCGCTGTCCACATTCTGGGGGAGCTCAATCATGCAGCTGATGCACTCTCATGACAGCTCACGTTCCCCAGAGAATGAAGACTCCATCCCAAAATGATCTGGCTGATCTGGAGTCGATTTGGGGAACCCAGGTAGACCTGTTTGCTTCCCACGAGTCCTACCACTGCCAGCTGTATAACTCCTTGACCAAGGCCCCCCTCGGCACAGATACACTGGCACACAGCTGGCCCCAGGCTCTACATATGCGTTTCCCCCAGTGAGCCTTCTCACACAGACACTGTGCAAGGTCAGGGAGGATGGGGAACAGGTCTTGCTGCTTGTGCCTTACTGGCCCACTTGGATCTGGTTTTCGGAACTCATGGTCCTCGCGACAGCCCCTCCCTGGTGCATCCCTCTGAGGAAGGACTTTATTTCTCAGGGGCTCGGCACCATATGGCACCCAAGTCCAGATCTCTGGGACCTCCATGTGTGGCACCTGGATGGGACGTGGCAGACTTAAGTGATCTGCCACCGGCAGTGGTAAACACAATCACTCAGGCTAGAGCTCCCTCGACAAGGCAAGCCTATGCTCTGAAGTGGATTCTGTTCGTGAACTGATGTTCTTCTCATAGAGTTGTGTATGAAATGTGCTATATTGGTGTAGTTGTTTTTTTTTTGCTAGAGTGTTTTTTGTTTGGAATGTTGTGTTCCACCTTGAAAGTGTATGTGGCTGCTATCGCAGCACATCACGATGCAGTGGACGCCGGTCCCTGGGAAAGCACAATCTCATCGTCAGGTTACTGAGGGGTGCCAGAAGGTTGATTGTGGTTGATCCCAGATGGTGCCCTCCTGGGGCAAGAGTGTTGAGCATATCACCCTGCAGCCCAAGACTGGTTGCCCACTGAAGCTAAGCAGGGCTGAGCCTGGTCAGTACCTGGATGGGAGACCTCCTGGGAAAACTAGGTTGCTGCTGGAAGAGGTGTTAGTAAGGCCAGCAGGGGGTGCTCACCCTGTGGTCTGTGTGGGTCCTAACGCCCCAGTGTAGTGATGGGGACACTATACTGACAAAAAGCACTGTCTTTCGGATGAGACGTTAAACCGAGGTCCTGACTCTCTGTGGTCATTAAAAATCCCAGGATGTCCTTCGAAAAAGAGTAGGGGTGTAACCCCGGCATCTTGGCCAAATTCGCCCATTGGCCTCTGACCATCATGGCCTCCTAACCATCCCCATATCTACTGGTTGGCTTCATCACTCTGTCTCCTCTCCACCAATAAGCTGGTGTGCGGTGGGCGTTCTGCCACAATATGGCTCCTGTCGCATCATCCAGGTGGATGCTGCACACTGGTGGTGGTTAAGGAGATACCCCCTTCTATGTAAAGCGCTTTGAGTGCCCAGAAAAGCGCTATATAAATGTAAGGAATTATTATTATTATTATTATTATACATGGACCACTCCCGGAGCTTCAGAAGCTCTGAGCAGCTCTTTGTCTGCTGCAGAGGTCAGCAGAACGGGAAGGCTGTCTCCAAGTAGAGGTTGTCCCACTGGATAGTGGATGCCATCGCCTCGGTTCCAATGCCAAGTCGAGCTATGCACGGCGCCTCTTTGCCAGATATCTGTAGAGCTGTGGGCTGGGTGACACAGAATACCTTCACGAGATGTTGAGCTGGTTTCTTCTCGTATGTTGGGTAACAGGGAAGAGCCGGCCTGTGTCACGCTTGCTGCGCCATTCCCCCTCACCCGGGGATGCAAGCGCCTTTTGCTCCTCCAGTAAGTTCCCCGGATGGCGAACCCTGGTTGAGTATCCTCCTTTCATGAAGGTTGAAATCCCTTCTCTTAATAAAATATTTTCTGTGGTAGGAACAGCGGCTTGGCTCTGTGGACACCAAGGTCAGTGAATTTGCGCTGGAGCATTGGGAAGGTTACGAACCTCGTGTAGCATTTTTCTGACACACGGTTGCTTGTCAACATTTGCAGCGCTACATGGTTGTGACAGGGTTCAGATTGTGGAGTTTCCATGATAACTCATAGTGAATGACAGAAATGGGAGTGTCTCAGTTATGTACGTAACCCTCATTCCCTGATGAAGGGAATGGAGACGTTATGTCCGCATGCCACAACCTTGAACTATCGCTGGTTGCCAGGGACATGTTCTCGGCTCCTCAGCGAAAAAACCTGATGAGTGGATGCATCTGTTGTCTAAGGTATATAAAAAAATCCACTAGCTAAAATTCATTAGCGTTTTCTCTGAAATTCAGAGCCGATTAGGGCTCTTAAGTAAACCCCCTATGTCGTCACAACATAATGTGTCCGTTCCCTTCATCAGGGAATGAGGGTTACTTACTTAACCGAGACGTTCCCTATCTGTCGGTCACTACGAGTTATGTCGTGACAACATAGGGGGTCCATGGATCTAAACCCCGTCACAACCCTGTAGCACTGCAAATGTTGACAAGCAGCCATGTGTCATAGTTTATCATGCTTGTCAGATTTGGCTGCACACTTATGGAATTACAGATAAAATGCAAATATACAAGTCCCACTTCAGTAGCCCCAAAAGGAACTCATTATATTTGATATTTCATTGTAAATAAAATGCAAATAATGGTTCAGAAATGCTCCATTACATTCATTTCACACTCACAAGTATACTCTTAGGAAGTAGATTCCACTCTGTGCTCTGCTAAAAAGATTGATGCTATTGAAATAACCCCCTTTTTATCTGATTAAAAATAAATAAATAAAACCTAGCAGAAACACATAAGACATTTGGGTGAATTACCAGAATACACCGACACACTGGATGGCTTGTGGCTGTTCTACCTACAGTGATCATTATCACTCAAGCCTTTTTGAGAGCCAGTGGGAGGTTTTGTGAATTAAAAGCGTTTAACCTGACTCTAGCAGAGCTGCATTCTCTGCATAATAACACTGGTGCCCTGAAGCTAAGTGCTAATCAACGCTGGGCTGCCTCCCTCTCCTCCATTCCTTTTTAATTGGACGTATCCAGCTGATTTGGCAATAGGGCCCTCTTACAAGTACTTACTAAGATCATTGATTTGAGAAATGATCCAGTAGACTGTAAGTTATGATTGGGTGGGTTTGTAATGGCATTAGCAGGCCCTAGCGCTGATGTCGTGTTTGCTAATTGTGGCTAATTTACTGTGAAGTTTATCTGAGGTTGGAGATGTTTGGGGACTTCCCTAATGATGCTTATGAGATCCACGGAATACTTTATTAATAGCAGAGAAGACGGGGCTACAGATCAGTGGTGTTAAAAATGAGCTGCAATCCAACACATACCTACAAGGTTATTCAGAAGAATGAGCTTAATTGGCCAAAAAGCAAAGGACATGCCCCGTGTAATGAGGTTCATTTGGGTGCAACTGGAATATGGGACACAGTCTGTGTGATCAGATCATCTTTGTCTTGTTGTCTAGTAAATGTTATTTTAAACATAGACTTATTTTAAATGTATTTCATTTTTTTTTAACAGCTTTTTTTTTGCAAATTATTTAAATGTTAAGAAATGGAATTGAGCTGGTTATGAAAATTAGAGTTGACAGTTAAAATTTTAATGATTTAAATAAAAATAAATTTGTTAATGTGTTTAGGAAAGTGTCTATATTAATAAATACACAAAAAACGAATTGGTTTCACTCAGAAATTGTTAGTAAATTTCACAAATAATTACAAAGAAATGACAAGTAACACTGACTTAAAAAAATGAAGTAGAAAGACTGAAATAGTATTTTCTTTTAAAACATGCTCAAATAATCTTTATTTAATTTACAGCTTGAAATTTTTTTTTACAGTTGGCATCTGCCATTTAAACAATATCACACAAGCAAGAGTGCTGTAATAATGGCTAGCAGTC
Source organism: Cyprinus carpio (assembly GCF_018340385.1). Taxonomy (NCBI): domain Eukaryota; kingdom Metazoa; phylum Chordata; class Actinopteri; order Cypriniformes; family Cyprinidae; genus Cyprinus; species Cyprinus carpio. The sequence continues at coordinate 6,522,776 of NC_056620.1, forward strand.
AGCAAATAAACACCTTTCAAATGTATATTGTACCTATATTTCATCAGTTTGAGCTAAAATAATCAAGATGTCATGTCTTTTCTTGTAAAAGCAGATTTCAGCGTATATTCTAGTTTCAATGACTTTCAGTTTACATCAGTGCTGTGACAAGGACAGTCAGTGCTGCTGGTGTGGCGTCTGCTCAATCCAGTCGATTAATCTTCAGCATGCAGGTGTCACTTTGCAAGACAAATCAATGAAACAGAACTGTTCTTAATGTGAGGCCACATACACATCCACTCACCCTTGACAATATATAATCAAACAAGAACCAACTGGATAAACTGCAGTTCTGAAGGAAAATAAATTTAATAGGACCATTCTTGTTCCATGTTAGGATTGGGATTCCTGATTTATGACAGAATTTCCATTACCATTTCTTTAGGATTTTGGACAAGAGTCTACCTCACAATATGCCTGCTGGCTAAACTAATGTTAAAGTTTTCAGTTTAACCATACGAATCAAATGAATCGGATCTCATTTCCAGCTTATGCATCCAGAGTAAACTAGACCTCATGTTTATATATATATATATATATATATATATATATATATATATATATATATATATATATATATTTATATATATATATATATATATATATATATATATATATAGTATTTATTTATTTTTATGTTTTATTATTATTTTTTTTTTCCAGGATGGTTGTCCTGAACTAAACTCATTGTAAATGAGAGAGCAGCTTTCTGCACGAACTTCTCACCTCATTCTTACCTCTTCATACTCAGCTTTCTCTCTCACTCTCTATCCCTCCGTTTTCCCCGGTCATATTATTCCATTTAAACTTCAATCCTATTTACGGCCCCTCTCTCTTCGTCATGCCCTGGGCTATCAAACAATTCATCCAGCGGCTCTGTGAGGCTGCACAGGCCATAAAAGCTTCAGCAGGGACTCATGGTGTGAAAAAGAGAGACAGTGGGGAAGAGTTGTGTTCGGGAGAAAGAGAAAAAACAGTAAAATAATCTCTCCAGTTCTCCAAACTGAAGTCGTTGTCTGTGTGCCAAACTACATTTTTCTCTTAGTTATTATTTAAAATGGTTTGCATGTTAAATTAGCACCTAAACATATGCAAAGAATGAAATTGCACGCTGCAACAGCTTATAGCTTTATACTTTCGAAATACATTTTTTACACACCTGTGTTTTGTTTCATTCTATTACTGTCCCATTTCAGTATGGCTGTTTTTGAATAAAGCATGTGTCCAGTGTGAAGTCTTCTAAAGCAGTTTGATACATTTGTATAAGGAACAGACCAAAAACTATGAAATTAATCCATGCAAATGCAGCCAGTTTGAATGTTTATAATGAAGAATTAAATTTTAAAACTGCAGGTTTTCAGTGATTATAAACTTAAATTTCTTTGCATGAATGTAGTATTTGAGTCACACTGTATGAACTATTGATTTGTGACACATTGTCACAGATGTCATTAAGCTGACTTAAAATTTCTCTTTTCATGAAATTAATTTAAAAAGTATTATATTTTAAATAATTAGAAGTAATTAGTAGTAATTTCATAACTTCTACAGCATTTTCTTTGAAATGTAGTTAAAGCATCCTGCCGAATATACTGATATTTACAGTAAACTAAAATATATTTAGTAATTTCTATTTAAACTTGTATGTCATATATTTAAATATATTTGTAATTACACATGAAGTAGCAATTTAGTACATTTAAAATGTAATAACATTAAATGTAATATCCAATAACACACTTCAGTTAAAATGAATGTATAATCAAGTACATTAAATGTGTTTTACTGTTAGTAAACACATCAAAATAAGTGTTTATAATATTAAAACATGATTATGTACTTTGAAGTAAAGCTTAATTTGACATTATTAAAAAGTATACTTTTTTAAAAGTACTTAAATGTGTTAAGAAACATAATGAAAGTTTACCGTACACTTAAATGGCCTTTTATTTCATTAATATAATCTGCTAAAGCATAGGTCTTCAAACTTGCTCCTGGGGAACCCTAATCAAACACACCTGAACCAGCTAATCAAGGTCTTCAAAAGGAGCAGGGTTGAAGACCCATGTGCTAAAGATACTAATATTTGAAGTACTTTACACAGAATGCACATTCACTACAGTTAAGAAAACCCTTTTTACACAAGAGTTTACATGGACTAGAATCTGCTAATAATGCCACTGTTTTTAATGCCAATAGCTTTTGGTCTCAGGCATCCTAATTTGTACATGCTGACTGTCCACATCAGCAGAATGTTAGCAGCACATTTCTTCTGAGCTCTGAATGAAGTTACACGCCCATCATCTCTAACGTTTCCGCTTTCTGGTTCAGTTTACCGTCATCTATAAGCACCAATTAAAGTTCAACGAAGAAAAAAAAAAAGAAAAAAAAAAACAGCTATGTTTGAGGCGAGCTCTTTGTAGCAAGAATTCTGATTGACAAGCTCAGGATGCATTAGACAAATCCGCTCTTTAAAGAGCAGCATTACCTGGGCAAGGCTTAGAGCGGCATCATCTTAGCTGTCCAAAAACACATCCGATGCCAAACATAGGTGCCCGCAGCTTTGCCACAAAGCCTCATTAGATGTCTCAGCCCTTTTAAAGTCACACACCCTGACTTTAAGCTGCTCTGATAAAGGAGAATGAACCAAAAAGGCTGTAACTAGATGATATGTAAGAAGCTGGATGATGTTAAAGACAGGAGTAACAAAAGGAAGCCCCTCTTTTGCATTTTGTCAGCTGTAAGTCATTTAGTAAAGCCTCTGTTTTCTAGTGTGTGTGGTATTTTTTTTTTTTTTTTTTTTAAGATATTTGACAGTGAAACAGAATTTCCATTTGTGGTCAGTATCAGTTTTTTTTTTTTTTTTTTTTTTTTTTTTTAATTTTTTTTAGCCAATACAATTTCAACTGTTTAAAAATCTAGTTACAAATCTTTTAAAAAAGAGGTTTTTATAAAAAAAAGGTTTGCATACTAGTTTTATTATTATTATTATTATTATTATTATTATTATTATTATTATTATTATTATTATTATTATTATTATTATTATTATTATTATTATTATAATCACAAGCAACTAACACTAAACCAAAACTCTAACATAAACCTATGCATATGTTGCTAATTAATATAATTCAGTACTAACTTGTGTTATTACAATGTAATAACATTAAGTTATTACACTGTAATGATTACCATTAAAATAAAATGTAACCTAGTTGAATCATTAATATTTATTATATTCATTTTCCTTAATGTGCATAAATAGATCAATAATAAACAGCAATATTCATATATTAAAACATTTTAATACACACAAAAAAATATGTTTAGAGTCTTTTGCATTTCTGAATGACACACCCTAAACAAATAAAACAAATAAAATGGTTTAAATAAGATCACGAATGAAGAATTTAAGGTGAACTAAAACTAAATAAAGAAGACTAAATTAAAAAGCAAATCATTGCAATATGCTCCATGTAATTTTATGTTTTTGTCAAAGTAAGCACAATATATCACCCAGTCCTATAGTGACCACAACAAGCAAACAGTAGTCAAAAACAGCACTGGTTAAGGATTTAAGTCTATGAGTATGTTTCTGGCCTAATTACGCTCTCAGACAATACAATTTGATCTTGGTCAAAGGTATGAATAAGTAGGGCTCATTTTCAATAAAATATGCCAGTGTTCTTTTCTCTAAATCTTTTCATGAGTATGCATGTTTTTTTTTTTTTTTTTTTTTTTTTTTTTTTTTTCATGGAATACATGTGAATATATATGTGAGTGTATGTGTGCATGGAAGAGATATGATCAGAAATAAAAGCAAGAGAATGGGGGGTTAGAGAGAAAATGTGAAAAGAGAGAAATGCATAGACAGATAGCAGGATGGAGAGAGAGAGAGAGACAGGGAAGTGAAATGATTTGACTGCTGACTGTCCTGCTGAGTAGCCTGAGGCTCTTACACATTTCCATTGAGTTACTTTATGATCAGGCCACTGTGTTATTGAAATATTATCTCTTTAGCCCGGGCTCATTCTGCCGCAGAATGACAGGCCTGCGCCGCACCCATACACATCAAATAGCAAATGGAATGCACTCGCTATTAAGGACATAATGTCCCTTTGATCCCAGGCAAAATGCTACATCTATCTCAAAAAATTAGATGGCTCGCTCTTTATTCCAACCTGAGTGAGAGCGGTCAGAAAAGATGGATTTAAAGGAATTGAATAATAACACTGGGAAAGATTTTGTAATTGTGTGCTGAGAAGTAACTAACTAAAAGTATCTGTTTTCAAAATAGTGAATCTATCAAATTAGCATACTACTTTCTCTAATGAGTAGTGAAATGACAAATCACCATTTTTTTGGTCTTGCTGTGTTGAGAATGCTGTTTTTAAGTGAATTGGCTCAATGGTTTTAAATGAACTTTATAATAAAAATAGTTTGTTTTTTGAGCTTGTTTCAGAACCAATGGATTCTCAACTGTGAATGGGTGCCATCACATCTTGGATGGTTGGAGAGTGAGTACAATTTCAGCAAGGGGGGGGGGGGGGGGGGGGTCAAACTATTTCATTATCTACATATTACAAGTTTTACTTAAAAGTATATTTTAGATTATAATGTTTTAATATCCTTTTTTTTGCATTAAAGAAGTACACCTTAGTGGATACATAAGCACATGTAAATAACTTCAGTATAATTTTAACTGTAATGTGTTATTCAATATTTTATTTAATATATTCACTTACTATATTTTAAATGTATTGAATTGCAACTTTGTCCTTAAAATGTGTAATTACAAATATTTGATATTGAATTTCATCAGAAATTTAATTAAAATACAGAGTATTGGCATGAAACTCTAGATGGCGCAGTCCGATAGGTCTAACTCAGCTGATAGGTTCTCTCCTCTTTCTCTGTGGCCAATAAGCTCGCTGCTCAACATTCAAATATATGACTAGTGCTTGCTGTAGCAGTTTGCAGCACACTTCAGAAACCCTCAACCTTCCCTAGCTCCACCTGTATAGATCTTCTATAGGGTGAGCATGTATGCTGTATGTATATGTATGTTATATTTGCAGCAGCTGTATTTCTTACATGCTCACAGCAGCATGTTGTGGATGTATTGGCAGTAGCAAGTCTCTGTACTTGCTCTGCAGCATTGCGTTAGCAACGCAAAAGGTTGTGGGTTCGATTCCCAGGGAACACATGTTAGGTAAAAAATGTAAAAAAAAAAAGTCTGAATGCACTGCAAGTCACTTTGGATAAAAGCGTCTGCTAAATGCATAAATGTAAATGTAATGTAAATGCAACAGCAGTGTAGCAGATGTATTCCACCAAGACCAAATACATTAACATTGTCATGATGTACATTACCATGCAAATCACTCCAAGAGCTGTCATGACAGAAAAATATTTTAGTTTACAGTAAATGCTTGTCAGTACATCCGACAGCACACATTTTCTCCATATTTTGAATACAATAGAATTATGAAATGAATGTACATTTCAGGTATATAAATAGGTAAAAATAACTCTAAAATAAAGTTAAAAAAAAAAAAAAAAAACCTTTCAGTTCTGTGGAGATTTTGAGTGGCATTTACTTCCAGAGCCCTACTGAGAACTATTTTACTTCCAGCTCTTGCATGCCCAACTATGATGCCTAGATATAGTAAAGCTGTTTTTTTTTTTCTTGAGTAAAACAAGACATGATTTAGTTTCTGTTAACAGAGACTTTCACTTTTTATTAGTCCTGATTAACTCAGCAAAAGAAATTATCATCACATCAATTTCAGTGGTACAGTATCTGTCATCTTGTAGAAAACATGGTTAATAGCAGCTTTAATGGGTGGGGCTTATCCACTAAAATATAAACAGAAGCTTCTGTGAGCCAATCACACCCCACCCTGTGACGATGTCAGCATATATATATATATATATATATATATATATATATATATATATATATATATATATATATATATATATATGCAGGGTCAGAAATACGTGTAACTCTGTAGTATTTTTGCTGTGTGAATGTGGAGTTAATGCATTCAGCGGTTCACAGCGGCAGTTATTTTGCACAACTCTGTTTCTGGATCTCCTCTTTGCCCTTGCTGTACTCTTTGTCCCAACTTAATATAGAAGCTATCATGTGGCCTTTAGCTCCTCACCAGCTCAAAACGCTCTGCCTCTTTCTTTCCCTCAGATGAAGGTGAGCACATCCTCACTCACCTCATTTTGTCCTGGTTGGGATGTAATAGCTTTCACTACAGCTGACCTGATACTCTCAGCTTGCTGACTTTGTGGCTGTTTGTGATGCAATGTGTGTGCAATTTCCCGTATACATAATGCCAGAGAGACATCACACAAACTAATTCAAAGGGATTTCTTGCTTACTTGATGGAAAATTGAGATGTTGTTGTCCAAAATGCTTGTGTACTTTGCTGAGACATACGAACTTTAAAATGACTACTTGGGGTTAAAAATTAACTTAAACTCTATGCTCAGCAAAATAAGTTCAACTTTTTCCAAAAAAAAAAGTTTTGGTTCGGACCAAAAGAGAAACTGATGCATTTATTTGTAGTCCACTTAGCATTCACACACATTTTACTTCACCTATCACACAATTACTGAACCTACCTTTGGATTGTTTACATGTATTGGGTCAAAGTTGCATTCATATTTCAGTGTAAAACGTTACAGGGTTTTGGGGGGAGTTTTTTGTTTGTTTTGAACAAAGTTTAGGTTGAATTCTTCAAAATTATTCAAATGAACTGCACATAAAGGAACAGTTCACCCGAAAATTCTGTCAATTACTCACCCTTATGTCACAAATTAATATTTATAATATAAATAATAATATAAATTAATATATTTAACACACACTCGCGCAATATTCATACACAAATATATTTTTTATGAAATCCGAGAGCTTTCTGACCTTCCACAGAGAGCAGTGTAACTGAAATGTTCCCAGACCTATAAACATAGTAAGGATATTGTTAAAATAGTCCATGTGACATCAGTCATACATCCGTATTTTTCTGAAGAATAATAAATGCATGTGTTGTGGTACTCTCGATAATGAGGAAGGTGATGCAGAAGAGAAAAATTGTTGAATAAATTTGTTATTTTAGTTTTCTTTGTGCACAAAAAGTATTCTCGTAGCTTCGTATAATTGCGGTTGAACCACTGAAGTCACATGGACTATTTTAACAATGTTCCTACAACATTTCTGGGACCAGGAACATTTCAGTTACATTGCTCTCTATGGAGGGTCAGAAAGTTCTTAGATTTTGTTAAATATCTTAATCTGTGTTCCGAAGATGAACAAAGGTCTTGTGGGTTTGGAACAACATGACGGTGAGTAATTAATGACAGAATTTAGATTTTTGGTTTAACAGAGCAATCTTACCATTGAGTTGATTTTAATCAAACCAAACCAAACATACCAAGCGTAAACATGCCCTTAATGAAAGAATATTGTATAACAACTTGGTACTAGCATAAACTTTTACTGTATATGCACTCTCCTGTTTATGCATTTTTGTGTCAGCGGAAATTATATTCTGATGTTATTAACAACATGTCACAAATGCTGCCCATAGAGTTAGCATTAAACACCATGCACATTTTACCACTCCATATTACTTCTGTAGCACAATGCTATGTTTTGACTTGATTGTGAAAAGTGGATACTTGCAAGTACAGTGTTTGTATGCTATTCTCGCTATACCCTTTGTTACATTAACATTCAATTTCTGCATTAACTATTTTAGAAAGTCTTCATTTATTTGGAGTAAGTTTTTGGTACAACCAGAAAGAAGTCTAATAAATAAAGATAATTTTTAAGGATAAAATTATAATAAAAAAATTAAATAATAATAATGTACTTTGGAATAATGTACACCAAATTCTGTAAACAAAATTGGAAAAAAAAGGAGAAAAAAAAAGTATGGTAAAAAGCAGCAGTTCTTTGTTTGTTTAGAGTTTGTGTGTGATTTCTGATTCCTGCAGCTTTCTCCTCAGCCGTGTAAAGCCACTTTAAATACGGTGTGCAAATTTCTCTCTCTGTCTCTGTCTTTCTCTCTTCTGCTTTCATCTTTTATTTAACGCTGCTCAGTGGAGGAGGCCGACAAAACAGATGAGGGCCATAGAAGACACATTTGCGCACTCATCTTTTCAGTGGCTCACCCCTGCTGTACGGAGCCGCGCCGACTTCCGCTCTAATAACGTTTTCGGCAGTGTTTACTAATGTATCATTCATTAAGTCTCGGCCAGTGTGAGGAAACATCATCTGTCTGGCAAAGTGGAGGTTATTATCACATTAAATCATATCACAATATACCTGTGTGACTGTGCCTGACAGTCACACGCATGCCGTCTATCTCTCTGAGCTCTCTGCCCTCGGGGCCTCTGTCTCTCTCTCTGTGTCTCTCTCTTCCTTTGGTGAGATATGAGCTCAGAGTCTGATGAATACCATATCACTGGTGTGTCATGGGGTGAGAGCCACTGGCTAGCTCAAATCTCAAATGCAGTTTATTTATTTATTTATTTATTATCACAGGATCCATATATATTTTCGGGATCCTCTTTCTTTTTCTACCGAATGCATTTTAAAACCTTGTTTCTTTCTTAGTTTCTTTAAAGCTTTTACATATAAAGCTATTAAGTCTATTAGCTTCACAGACAGTGGATTTGTTCATATATAGTATGTATGTAAATTGTCTGTATATCAAATACCCAGATTGCCTACTACATCTGGCAAAATGTGCAGTATGTCACAGAATACGGTATGGTATATGGGGTACCCACAATTGCTTTGACCTTCCATGGCCACTAGGTTAAATGTACAAAAACAAATATCAAATGCAACTATTTTTAACATCTCATTATTAAATATGACATTTAATTCATTTTTACTCTCTCTTCCTTTGATAAAATAATTGAAATAAAGCAATACTTTTATTTCTGAAATGATAACGTGAAATCATTAAATACATTTACACATTTTATTTTTAACCATTGTTCATATTTATTATTTTTGTGAATATTGGTTTTAATAAAAAAAAAAAAAAAAAAAAATCTGTTTAATGTTAATTCATGTTACCTCAGGTCCATCGAATAATACTGACATATTAACATATAAATATTAACATAAACTTTTGATTTTAACAATATAAATGTTGTATTATGACTAGTGCTATCAAACGATTAATCGCATCCAAAATAAAAGTTTTTTTGTTTACATGATATTTGTGTGTACTGTGTATATTTATTACGTATATATAAATACAGACATATGCATGTATATAATTAAGAAAAATATGTTGTTTATATATTAAAAATATGTATATTATATGTGTATATATATATATATATATATATATGTATATATACAAGTTTAAATGAATATATACATGTAAATCCATGTAAATATTTTCAAAATATATATTGTATATGTGTGTGTTTATATGTACATAATTGCACACACATATATTATGTAAACATAGACTTTTATTTTGGAAGCAATTAATCGCAATTAATCTTTTGACAGCATTGATTATGACATAATAATGAATTAGTAAATGTTCAGTTTAACATCTCATAAGATTATTAAATGCTTTAGAAGTATTTTTCGTTGTTATTTAATTTTAACTAATGTAGTTGATTAACAAAAGTAACCTTAGTGTTACTAAAATTGGTATTTTTATTTAACAAGAACATTAAACTGATTAAACAATACATAACAATACAGTGAACATTTATAACGTTGCAAAATATTTAATATTTATTTGGTTAGCGTAATTTAAATCTATCTACTGTATTTATCTATGCATTTATTCTAATCATCACAAGGCTTTATCTCCTAGTAAATCACACTTTTTCTATCTGTTTTATCCATCCCTTTCATCTGTCCATTCTGTCTGAGATAACTGAAGATGGTTATCATCACACACTCAGTGTGTAACTTTCATGACATGGATATTCTATACAAATATGCCCACTTAAACTGTATGCATAAATATATGTCCAACTTTTTCAGTGTCTGAAAGTTCACAAAGGATGAAATGTTTTTCTGGAGCTCAGTTGTAGATGTGATCTACTGCACTGTACTGTATGAACAGTTATTTATTCATATTAGCTGCTGAATGCTGTAACTTGTTTTAGGCAGTTCTCTGCTATATTAGACAGGGCATGTTGACCACATTCTCATTAAACACATAATGTATGTTTCATTGCCATGGCAGTTATGCTTCTCATTACAGTTTATTTCTCATTAGGACTCTGTACCTCCAGCTAACCACACTAACAAGCAGGTCTCATCTAGGCTACACAACACCATTTACTGTTAATTACTGCTCTACACATGCTACACACACACTCGCGCAATGTTCATACACAAATTCTACACACATTCCTGAACTCCTGCGATCACCAGGGAGATGATAACTCTCATACCTTTCATTTTGTGTGATTTTTCCATGTTGGATTTAACTCTTTCGAGTTTTAGCATATGAAAATAGTCTTTTAGTTTAGCTTTGTAGGTGTCATCTATCTATCTATCTATCTATCTATCTATCTATCTATCTATCTATCTATCTATCTATCTATCTATCTATCTATCTATCTATCTATCTATCTATCTATCTATCTATCTATCTATCCTCTTTGTACAGCCTGTATGAATCAGTTTTAAAGATATCACTCTGCCTTCTCTTAGCAAGCCACTTTTTTATGTTATAGCAAAAGCAGTCTGATCCCCTTTGGCTCTTGTGAAAGTCATTTTTGAACTGAAACTTCCTCTCAGATTGACCTATAGCAGAGTTGTTGGGTTTTTTAACCTTTGGTGAAAATTAAGCAGAACACGCATAATATTCTGTGCACTTTTCAGGCCTAATTGGTGAATATTTGCCTGCCTGTTTCTGAACATATAATTAATTCCCTGTCATTTGGTTTTTTTACACACGAGTGAACAGCTCCAAACCGCTCATCCATCCATCCATGCGCAGTTCCGTGTCTTTATCTTCCTCTTGTTCTTCCTCCTGTTTATTCATTTGGTTTGTGGGCAGAGACCAGCCCAGATCATTAAAACCTCCCCGAATATCCTTCACTCTCTCTCTTCTTTCATTTTTTATATGGAGGGGCGCCCACAGCTTATAATAAAAGGCAGAGGATTTTAAATTAGAAATTAATTTGGATAATTTGTCTCCTACGAGCGGCCTCCTCTGACGCGCCTGCTAGGAATATGTTAATATATCATATTAAGTAATTGCTGGACCCAGATGCACATGATTATGGCACTGAGGATAGCGATCATCTAATTAGTGAGCACTGCCTCACCACAACACACACTGACTGCTTAGGGCACACGCGACTCTGAGATGACAACCTTACACGCACACACATAGATTAGGACCAGTGGTTCTCAACTAGATTTGCTTAAGGATTCACATTGGACTTCAAGTGGCGATTCAAAACTACCCAAAATGCCTTTAAAATCAAATGTAGAAATTAATTATTAATTAGGCTAACATTTATTAAGTTAATAATTCTCTAAACAAACACATTGTGGTTGACATAAACTTTGCAAGTAAAGCTGTAATTAATGTCATCTGGGTTATATGGTTATTCATGTTTTTTGAGGATGAGGGCATGTTAAAATAATACTGACATTTGTTTAGCTTGACTTGCTTTTAACAAATAAAATATTGATTTGTTAAAACATTGACAATGATTGGACGTTCAGCTTTTGACATCCAAAAAAAAAAAAAAAAAAAAAAAAAAAACCGGATAATTTTCTTCTTCATGATGTTAAGCTGTTAAGCCTATTAATTTACTATGCATAATGATATAATTAGTAGTATTTTATTGTTTCTATTGTTTTTCTGTTGCTCTCCACCAAATCTGAGACTCATTTTTGAGTTGTGACCTACCATCAGAATTCTAGAATGATAATCTAGAATGAAAGATTATCAAGACATCTTCTCTCTTATTAGCACTGTGTGTGTGTGTGTGTGTGTGTGTGTGTGTGTGTGTGTGTGTGTGTGAGAGAACATGCACACATCTCACACTGTCGCATGTTGCAGTCAAGGTCATCCAAAATTGTCCCCCTCCCATCTCTGTTATCTCTCTCCGTCAAAGAGTGATGGAGGCAAAGCCATAATGAAAGGTAAAGAAGCACTCACACCACACACCATCAATTACACAAGCACACAGAGATCACACACACACACACACACACACACACTGCATGTGTTGGATTTGTCAAACAGATCTCAGATATACAGTCCCAAGGTTTTTTATTTATTTATTTTTATGTGACACATTGTGAATGTGAAAAATACCAAAATGAACACCACAATAAAAATATGTTGCAATCACAGCCAACCAGAACAGACTTGGTGTTTAATGTACAATGGCATTGAGCAGGATTTTGCACCTATTGCATCTACCTGTAATCTCCTAACAATCACCCAGAACACTCTAGCAACCACACAGAACACACTGGCAACTGAAAAACACCACCCTAGCCACCTCCTAGCAACCACATAGCAACACTCTAGAAACCAGCCCATAACACCCTAGTAATTGATAGCAACACCTTAGTAATTACCTAGAACACCCATATCATCCAAATAGCAATGGCCAAACAACTACTGAGAACACATTAGCAACCTTGTGACAGCAACAGAGAACACCCAAGCAATCCTCTTGCAACATCCTAGTAAATAACCAGGACACCATGGTAAGCACATACCAACCACTTGGCAACAACCTAGCAACCACCCAGAACACCCTAGCATCAGCCTAACAACTACTGAGCTACTGAACTACCACATAACAACCTTCTAGCAATAACGAAGAGGGCCCTAGGAACCATCTTGCGACATCCCAGCAAGCAACCAGAAAACCATAATAACCACATACCAACCACCCAGAAAACCCTTGCATTCACATAGTGACTCTCTAACAACCACATAACAACAACAAAACACCCTTGCTATCTATCAACTTTCTATAAACTACCTGAACACTATAGTAACGGCTAACCACCTAGCAACCAAACAGAACACTCTAGCACCAGCATAGCAACAACGTAACAACCCCAGAGAACACCCTAGCAACATACTAACAGAAACATAGAACACCCTTAGTACCATCTTGCAACATTCTAGCAACCACCCAGAACACCACAGTATCCAAATACCAACCACTTAACAATATTAAACCAACCACCTGGATCACCCTAGCATCCGCTTAGCAACACCCTAACTCCCAAGAACACCCCTGCAGCAACCACATAGCACATACCATCTTGAAACATTCTAAAAACCACCAGAACATTATAGTAACTGAATACTAACCACCTAGCAGCATCCTAGAACACACTAACTACTAAACCACTAGCAAACACCACCCAGCAAACATTATAGAAAACACCCTACTACTAAGCAACACCCAGAAACACCTAGCAACCACATAGCCACTAACTACCAAGAACACCCAAGCAAACCACATAGCTTAGCAGAACACTAGCATCTGCTTAGCAGCATCCTAACTATGAGAACACCCTAGCAACCACATAACACAGAACACCCTAGCATTTATTTAGCAACACCTTAACTACAGAGAACACCCCAGCAACCACATCGTAACAAAGAACACCCTTGCTTCCATCTTGCAACATTCTAGAAACCACCTGAACATTATAGTAACTGCATACTAACCACCTTACAGCATCCTAGCAACCACCCGGAACACCCTTTCTACCAAGAACACCCTAGCAACCACATAGCAACACAGAACACCCTAGCATCTGCTTAGCAGCATCCTAACTATTGAGAACACCCTAGCAACCACATAACACAGAACACCCTAGCATTTATTTAGCAACACCTTAACTACAGAGAACACCCCAGCAACCACATCGTAACAAAGAACACCCTTGCTACCATCCCTTGCTACCATCTTGCAACATTCTAGAAACCACCTGAACATTATAGTAACTGCATACTAACCACCTAACAGCATTCTAGCAACCACCCGGAACACCCTTTCTACCAGGAACACCCTAGCAACCACATAACACAGAACACCCTAGCATTTATTTAGCAACACCTTAACTACAGAGAACACCCCAGCAACCACATAGTAACAAAGAACACCCTTGCTACCATCCCTTGCTACCATCTTGCAACATTCTATAAACCATCTGAACACTATAGTAACTGCATACCAACCACCTAGCGATTATCCTAGAAACCACCCAGAACACCCTAGTATTCACACAGCAACACCCTAACTACGGAGAACAGCCTAGCAACCACATAGCAACACAGATCACCCTAGTAACTGCCTAGAAATATCTTAGAAAATGCTCAGAACAGTTATTGAGTTTCTTGAACTACTTCAAACTAAACAACTGCTTTAAACTGATTGACAAAATGAATGTCTTTGGCCAGGCTTGATCAAGTCAACATATATATTTTTTTCTAGTTTTATTTAAAAGGTTTATTATTAAATATGTACATCTTCTTACGTGCAGCCATGTTTGCATGATTTGTACATAAGTGGCTTTAGGGTCACAGATCCAAAACTCCTCCTGAAAATTCTAATAAACGTGCCATTTATTTTGTCTTGATTAGAAGGAAAACAATACAAGACAACTGTAATGCAACCAATTCCTCTTTACCCACAGTTCACTACTGTCGGAAAACACATAAACAGACGTGAACACAAATGGGAGCTAACTGTGAAAAATGCAACACATTCTCCTATCACACACACACACACCACTCATAAAACGGAGTGAAAATGTCTCTAACCTGCATTGGGCACTGCATTAGACGTGCCCTGTGGGTAGCATTACAATGAGAGCTCGTGGAATAATGTTCACTGAACATGAAAGAAAGCCACACATCATGGCATGCCATTTTGACCAAACATTCCTTAATCGCTTTTAAATTTCCCAGCAGCCCCTTCTTTGACTGACATATGGCCCAGCTCTGTCAGCTGTCATGCTCAGTGGCCTGTGCTTTAAGTATGATTTTACCATTACAAATAGAGTCACTCTGTTTTCTATGCATGCCAGAGCAATTCTACTGTCTGAAATATATACCAAATACTTATGGGATAACTGATGTATTTAAGTCTCATTTAGTGGTGAAATGAGTTTTCAAAGTATCTCAGAAGACTGCAGTAGTTAAATAGTCCTGTTCTGAGACAAGGAAAAATAATGCTGGCCTACATGCCAGTTATGAATGTTAATATTTAACAAAAATAATTGGTGATGTCAACAAGAGTCAATCAACATCTACCACTGACTTCACTTGGTTGAAACTTTCTAAAACCAGTAGATGCCAGCAGATTTGCTATGGCAAATTTCCCAGAAATTTTTCTTATTCTAGTTCTAGTGAAGAGTTTCTGTTTCCTGATATCAATCAATTACAGTGGTCTAAATATAAATATCTATTAATATATCTTCTGTGGAAGTAAAACAAAATAAAATGTTCTGTCTGAATGCAATGATAGGATGTACCACCTGCCTCTCAACTTATGTATTTGCATATCTCTGCCAGCCAATAGTTAGAGTTTGGGGCGTGGCTACTGTCGCAGGCTGACCCAGAGAGTGCCACGCTACAGTGATATAAATGCATGTAGAAAATGAAGATAAATGCAAGATGGAGGAAGGAGCCATTTTGGAGGCAGAAGGGACCAGGGCGGATCAGATGGAGGAAGGAGCCAGGGAGGAGACTGGAGGGACTTGGAGGAGCCAGACGGGACCTAGGCCACAGCCATGATGGCGGCCCATGGTGGAGCCGACAGAGGGAGGAGCCATGGTGGAGGAAGGGCTAATAGCTCCAGGGGCCCGACCTACGGCAGCAGAGCAGGTGGTGGTGGAGCCCGAGGCGGAGACAGAGAGACAATGAGCCAGGGAGATGGGGAGGATCCAGAGGGCCAAGGCGGAGCACATGGCTCTGGTGACCGAGGCATAGGTGGGAATCCGGAAGGCCATGGTGGAGCCGGAGTGACAGAGGATGAAGGTGGAGCCAGAGGGAAGGAGGAGCCTGACAGAGCCAGAGAGACAAGTTGTAGCTAGAGGAGTGGAGTCCTGAGGTGGCGGATGGTTGACGACAGACCAAGATGGAACCGGACGGACGATGGAGCCTGGCGGAGCTGGTGGGCCACGGTGGAGAGGAGGGAGCTAGGAGCAATGGTGGAGTCGCTAGGTTGAAGGGCCAAGGTGGAGTCTGGGACTCAGAGGCTGGAGGCAGAGACAAGGGATCCTCCAGCCATGATGCCGATAAAGACTGGCAGACCCGCGGCGATCCCACTGCACAAATGGTGAGCTGAGGGTGAGCTGATGGGCTGTCAGGAGAGGAGTGATGGTGAGGAGAGGTACAGAGGTGGTGGGAGAGGGAAGCTGGGCGGGAGTTCAGGATGCTCTGGGGTCTTAGGGACGGTGTGTGCTGCCCACTTCCAGCACTGTGAGCACCAGTGACAAGGGAACGACCTCTGTGGTCGCTATAGTATAGGCATACAGTTCAGGGTAGACAGAATTCCAGGCAGACTGACAGTTCAATATAAACAGACAATTCAGTTGGGACCTCCGTGGTAGTTTCAGGACAGACAGATGATTCAGGACAGACAGATAATTCAGGGTAGGCAGAGAGTTCAGACAAAGGCGAGAGAAGAGTGGGCATGTCTGCATATATGTTATCATCCTCTGAGAGCAGCCTCAGCTCACCTCTAGCAGTGGGCGGGGCATTCCTCCATGTCCTCACGCCCTACTGACACTTCCATCGTCGCATGTCTAGCAGCTGGCTCGCGCACATGGACTGACATCGATTGAGGCTCACTCTCCTAGGCATGGCTCATCAGTCACGGTGGGCTCTGGCTCTCCGTCAGCGATGGGCTCAAATTGTAGCTCTGTGAAGAAAGGTGGTGGTAGGCTGGGCTCTGGGTCGACCATTGTAACTCAAAAGGAAAACTTAAACAAACAAAACAAAACAAAAAAAAAGATCCGGTCTTCTGTCATGCTATGGTGAGATAAATGCACGAAGAAGATGAAGACAAATGCAAATAGTCCAAAATAGGGCAAAGACAGGATGGACAGGCAGGATCACACAGCGGGATGTAGTAGTACAGACAGAAAACAGTGAACAGAACACAACTTAAGTAGGTTGGCAAATGAAGATAATTGGATAGTCTAAAGTTAAATAAATGGGATAATGGGAGGGTGTAAGGATCTAGGTCACACAGAGCACATGGGGAAAGAAAAAGTGTGAGTGTTGTGCCAAATGAATTCCAGTGTCTCGCCAGAAGGTGGCGTGTCTACAGCTGAATCATCCATCCATCTATCTATTTTCCAATCTGCTGGTCCAATACAAGTATATTTGTTTTTAATTGATTATTAAATAGTTTAATTGAGGTTCATACATGCTAGTTTCCATGACAGAGTTCAAAATAAATCTTTTTATAGGAGCTGCCAGTTATGGTAAAGGAGGCAGCCTTCAACTGGACTATATTAGTAGATTAATGTAGAGAATAGTGAATGAGAGTATAGGGGTTGATTTTGAACACAGCAAGAGAGTGTTTAGCCGGTGTGTAAAAAGAAATTCAGATTCCGTTACAGACATGCAAGCAAAATTCAACGACTTGACAAAATACACAGGGACAGACCAAACAAGGGTAAACATTGGCAGTGTTTTTACAAGATGGAGCAATTTGATGGAATGTGTGGGTTTCAGTCGATACAACAAACTTGTGGAGTTTATTCTTGACAGGTAAACTAAACTTCAAGTTAAAAGTATTTAAATAACCCATACATCCCACCAGTAGGGGCGCTGCTATGGTTTCTTTGCCCCCTACACAGCATATTCACTCAGCCTCCACTTTCCGGGGTGGGGGGAGGTGTGGGTCCCCCTCGGTAGCCGCGTTTCTTGTGTCCCCCTCATTAGGAATCGTGATCCCAGTCCATACAGATAGCATTCTGCATTCCTCTTGGTGAATCCTCTGTTATTCCTCTCTGTAAATCATGTTCCGGGGGATCCCTCTTGGTAGAAATCGTGATTGCGTTCCCCTCTGTAGAAATTGTGTTTTTCCCTCGGGGGACCCCCTTCATCATCGGGCCCTTAGAATCATTCTAAATTCCCTACCCCACCCCCACCCATTTTTGGCGCCCCTGCCCACCGGTCACAATAGAGACCATAAAAAAGTTTTTCATTTGTAAATCACTAAAAAGCTTACTGACTGATGTTATAGTGCACTTCCTGCAAATATGGAAAAAATAAAGGGTTGCAATTAAATATGTGCAGTTTCACATGGTTAGTGCAAATTGTCACATGATCAGAGCAGTTTATTTCCTGTTTGCACCTTGAGAAGATGATGGCTGCATCAAAGCTCCAAAATGAAAGGCTAGTAAAGTATGTTAACAAAAAGATATAACAAAGATTTTTGGTACACAAAATCTTTAGAGTGTCTAGTATTAATATATGAATTCACATATATTCAGTTTTGTTGAGTGTGGTCACAGAATGAGTAAACATCCTGATGGTCACAATAGTGACTTGTAGGAAAACAGTAAACTTAGGCATACAGTATAAATCCAATTGCAGTTGTTTGCAATTGCACTAAAATGTCGCAATGACAAAATATTTCACTAAATTAAAAATTCAAATGCAAGAAATAAGTTAAAATATTGATGTTGTAATACAGGTAGCACTAATATAAAAATGTATGATATACAGTATGTTACAAAAAAGTAACAATTTTGAAATATGTTGATATTTTTTTTTCTCTTTTATCTCAGTATTCCTATCAGTGTTGTTTAAGGGTTATTTATGCATAATAGTTACCCTAGAATGTGATCAAAGAGTTAAAAATAGTTGGGCTAAGATATATAATATCTTTTATGACTGCAGAAATATGTTAATTTATTACACACATTATCTCACTTGTTACAATTGTGACCATAAAACGCAATTTTTCACACACTTTTCCAATAAATAAATAAATAATGATAATGATAATAATAATAATAATAATTATTATTATTGATTATTCCAAAGGGTTACTAATGACACATAATTTGTATATGTTCATGTCTGAGAAAAATGTGGGATTAAATGGGTTAAGCGTTAAGACATGCTCTTAAATATATATATATATATATATATATATATATATATACTTTTATATATATATATATATATACAGTATATATACAGTATATATATATATATATATATATATATATATATATATATATATATATATATATATATATATATATATATATTCTAATGTTTGAGTTGGAAGAGGTGTGATATGCAAAAGAGGTTTGCAAAGGTTGTTTGAAAACTTGATTTTTGTAGCTCTGCTTAGTGACACTATAGTAGCACTGAAACTGCCTACCCTATATTTAAATCTGAATTATGTTCAGTCCTGCGCTGTGTCACCACTCAGTGTCCAATGTAAAATCTGATTAAAACTATCTCAGACTCATATGAAGTAATTTTGCAATGATGAAAACACAAAGTTAAGAGTTTTAAAATGTAGTAAACACACAATTAGAGCAAACTTGCCATCTTAAAACAAGAGCTTTTCTGCAAATGCATTTTACAAATGTTTAATTAGGCCATATTAATTAAAAGAATCACTCTTTATCTCACGCACGGTCCCCCCCTTCTTTTTTTTTTCCACTGGATCTGCAGCATGACCTCTAGTTAATTGAAACCCTGGAGAATCCTCTTGCATAAAATCAGAATCTCTCTTCTTAAAAGGATTCTGGTAAAAATAGTCCAGGCGCAGTGGCTGGGAAGCGAAGGCCTGCAGCTATGCAGCCGAGTCTCGCAGTGGCCCTTTGCCCCTTTTTCCATCGCCGTCCTGGAACAAGTGCTACCGCTAACTAGCTGGGGATGCATTAATTAATTGCAGGAAAACACAGACGTAATGTCTATAGGGCAGATTATTCCCCAAAAGAGAAAGAAAGAGAGAGGGAGGAAAAGAAAAAGAAAAGAAAAGAAAAGAAAAGGGAAGAAAAATTGAGTGTGTGCACCTTACAACCCCAAGGAGCCTCATTGTGAGATTTCCCCTTGACAATAAAGCTATGATCACAGATAACACTAATGTGTATCGCATATGCCATATGTATACCTTAAATATACATGACATCCCTAGTTGAGCAGAACATGTAGGAAAGGAGAAATTCATGGAGAAAATGGAGACTTTGCTTAATGGAATAGTTCATTTTCTATTAATAACTTGGAATACTCAATATATAGTGAGTCATGTTCACTATTGGTATTTCTTTATTTATATGTTTGTTTGACTATTGATTTGTTTGATTGTACAAACAACTAATAAAAGTGTCACAATAATCCACAAGTAATCCAATTAATGTCTTGTGAAGCGAAAAGCTGCATGTTTGTAAGAAACAAATCCATCAAGATGTTTTAACTTTAAACTGTGGATCCTGGAAGAAATACCAGTTCGTAATTCTTAATAATGCTTTCTAAAAAGTCCTACTCTTTTAAGAGAAGAAAAATAATGGTTATGGTTAAGACAGTTATGACAGAATTTTAATTATTGAGTCTTTTTCTCTTATGTCTTCTTTTTCACAAAGCTCAGTGTGAATATGAAGACAAAGTTATCTACCCACATTCTATCTACATTTACTATATTTATATGTTTTTGTACTCGATGCACTGTACATAAACAGTTTAATCACTGCCTATTTTAGAATAAACATCTGATTCTGATCTGAAATAAAATGGAACGTGAGAATTAAAGTCTAATAAACTATGAAAGAGCATTGTCTGATCAATAAAATTTTCCTCTAAGAAGGTTTAGTATCTGCTGTAGTGTATTTTTGTTGTCAGTAATTTATTAGCCCTGTGTTTATATCAGTACACCTCATGAGCATCGTGTTTTTTATTGGATTCATTATGGAAAAGGGGGGAAAATCTTGACTTCACTGACTATGACCAAACATTTACTGTTCCAAACAATAAGATTCCTTCTATTCCGGCCCCCATCTGGGAATTCATGCCAATGTTCAGGATTCTCTGATGTCAAAAAGTCTTCATGTTCATGGTATAGCTAAAATTGAATTCTGGTCTTTGTCAATGAACAAAATTCTAAGTCTAATGATGTAATGGTGATGACGTGGGGAAAATTAAAGGCAGTCCGATGGCATGAGCACCTCCTCTCTCAGATAAAGGTATCGAAGAGGAAGCGGGGGGTGGGGGGGGTTGGGGGGGTGGGGGGTCACAATCTTTGTAACCAATTACTGTATACACATATTTCACATTCAGTCGGTGGCGCTGCGTGCAAACCAGCCCGAGGGCAGCCATTATTGATGCTATGCCCCAAGGACAGGCCATATGGGCCCCTATCTCAGAGTCTTTTATTAATTCACCATAATATACCTCTCCCATGCTAGCATTTACATTGTGGAGAAATGGCTCTATAATTAAAAAAAAGACTGTGCGTGCACATTGCTTGTTTGCAGTCGGAATGATACATAAAGCAACCGTGTTGTCCCTCGAATCCCTGCTCCCAGAGTCCCCTCTCCATCTCTACGCAAATTAATAGCCAACCGCCACTGATGCGTTAAATTGCTTTCCGTTCGCCGCTGAAGACAACCAGATTATTTGTTATTTCTTATTAAAGCGATTCGTTGGCCTTATATTATACCAAGGTGGTTTCCTTTGTTATATTACAGAACTTATGAAGAAAGATTTTCATAACATGCGTGTCTGTGTTGGCGGATAATAAATCAGCAATACATATGACATTTGTTGTTTATTTGACTGACATAGAACAATTCTAGATACATGTTTTATATTTAAATTTTTTGACTGAAATTTTGACCGGATGTTTTTTATTTTTATTTTTATTTTTTACATTACTGCAAATTAAAATTGTTTGATGTCAGAGACCAAACACCACTGATTCTTGCATGACTTCAAAATAAATGCAATATGCAGTTTGA
Source organism: Cyprinus carpio (assembly GCF_018340385.1). Lineage (NCBI taxonomy): Eukaryota > Metazoa > Chordata > Actinopteri > Cypriniformes > Cyprinidae > Cyprinus > Cyprinus carpio. The sequence goes on from NC_056620.1 coordinate 6,544,818, forward strand.
ATATGCATATGAATGATTTGAGAATTTAAGGGTATGGTGGATAAAACAATCAATCAATCAATCAATATACAGGTGCATCTCAATAAATTAGAATGTTGTGGGAAAGTTCATTTATTTCAGTAATTCAACTTAAATTGTGAAACTTGTGTATTAAATAAATTCAATGCACACAGACTGAAGTATTTTAAGTTTTTGGTTCTTTTAATTGTGATGACTTTGGCTCACAATTAACAAAAACCCACCAATTCACTATCTCAACAATTTGAATACTTCATAAACATTTTTAGTGAATTGTTGGCCTTCTGGAAAGTATGTTCATTTACTGTACATGTACTCAATACTTGGTAGGGGCTGCTTTTGCTTAAATTACTGCCTCAATTCGGCGTGGCATGGAGGTGATCAGTTTGTGGCACTGCTGAGGTGGTATGGAAGCCCAGGTTTCTTTGACAGTGGCCTTCAGCTCATCTGCATTTTTTGGTCTCTTGTTTCTCATTTTCCTCTTGACAATACCCCATAGATTCTCTCTGGGGTTCAGGTCTGGTGAGTTTGCTGGGCAGTCAAGCACACCAACACCATGGTCATTTAACCAACTTTTGGTGCTCTTGGCAGTGTGGACAGGTGCCAAATCCAGCTGGAAAATGAAATCAGCATCTTCAAAAAGCTGGTCAGCAGAAGGAAGCATGAAGTGCTCAAAATTTCTTGGTAAACAGGTGCAATGACTTTGGTTTTCAAAAAACACAATGGACCAACACCAGCAGATGACGTTGCACCCCAAATTATCACAGTGTGGCTTACCCTCCTTGTGAAGGGAGCCAATGATTGTCTTCTGGACAACTGTCAGATCAGCAGTCTTCCCCATGATTGTGTAGCCTAGTGAACCAAACTGTGAGACCATTTTGAAGTCTCAGGAAACCTTTGCAGGTGTTTTGAGTTGATTAGCTGATTGGCATGTCACCATATTCTAATTTGTTGAGATGAATGGTGTTTTTTTGTTAAATGTGAGCCAAAATCATCACAATTAAAAGAACCAAAGACTTAAACTACTTCAGTCTGTGTGCATTGAATTTATTTAATACACGAGTTTCACAATTTGAGTTGAATTACTGAAATAAATGAAATAAACTTTTCCACAACATTCTAATTTGCTGAGATGCACCTGTATATATATTTAATGTATATATTTTTAATTTAATACTTTTTATTTGAAATTTGAAAGAAATGTTATCACACCTCAAGAGAATAAAACAAACCCATGGCTAGTAAATCCAGAGAAAGAATTTTCAATTAGCCTCTTAATTTTTTTCATACAGTAGCTGTAGGTTTAGAAGGACATGAGGCTGTGAAAAAGTAAATGACAGAAATTATATTTGCTGGACAGTACATTACATTTTTGCTTTTGGGTGAACTAACTAAATACAGTATAAAGGATTTAAAACTGTTCTGTGAAGGCTGTGTGGTTTGTGTGGTTTGTTTCAGTATACTGTAGTGTCTTTCGGGCTCACTGGGCCTCTGCTTTGTTTACATGCGCTGTCAGGGCAAATCTGTGCTAACAGTAAACTCTGTGCACACCAGTGCTGCTGTTGCCATTTGTTTATCATCATTTCTACAGCTTTTCTAACAACATGCATCTTCACTTTCCTCCGTGCCTATTTTGTTGTTTCTGTCTGTAACACGCTGGAGCACCTTCCCCTGCGTGCTGTCTGATGAGCTTGGCCTCAAAGCTGCCACAGCAAGTGCGGACCCTGCTGCGGCACATATGCGTGTCAGACTGTGTCAGGCTAGAGGTGAGCACTGATGTTATGGGCTCTGATAGCAACATGTTCCGTGTTGATGGCAGACATTTCCATGCTCAGGTATCAGGCTTGCTTAAACGCACATGTGTGGTGATCTGCCCAGGAAAGGACTTTACTACACACCGTCAGGAACAGCACAATGCGAGATGGCAGATGAGCTTGTGAGGGTCAACAAAGCTTGAGATTCGATTTTCCCACTAGTTCTTTCTCTGATTTTGTTGTGCTCTTTTTGCACGTGTATCTCTCTGTGGGCTTTGGTTCTAGAATCATCTAAAACTTAATTTCTCAAAAAAACATTTTTTTTACTGAAAATCTAAATTCTATTGAAAACTCATGCTTGTGTTGTTTCAAAACTATATGCTGTTATTTTCAGTGAAACAGAAAAGTAGCAATGTTTAATTAATATTCATGCAGATTTTTCCCATACCATAACAGGATGAAATGAGGAACGAGATTTAATGACCTACACCATATATCAGTTGAATTTATTGTACTCTCTATATGTTGTTTTGCTAATACTTTTCATGGTCTATTCCATACAAATTCCATAGTGTGTTTAATGAAAACTGCATTTCCATCAAGCATGGTAATGAAGACCCATTTATAGTTTCACCTGTAGTTACCATTATCAAACGTGGTTAAACCACATTCAAAATTATAAATATAGTATGCAAAATTGCCTTAAGGACCCAAATTTCTTCAGGGCCTCAGATCTCTGCTAAACATTTACATATATTGCCCTCTTTCTGGCAGTGTAAAGCTTTACCACGTCTGGGATTCCAGTGTGCTAAGAGAATATTAGATGCATCACGATTCATTTAGAGGGAATATGTTATAAGTGTTATGAAGGATTTTCTGGCCAGGTTGAGCATCAGCCACCTCATGTATGGCAGAGCGCTGTTTGAAATTCTGGATTTGTCGGTCGGTCTGTCATAATTTATTGGAACTCATCTGTAACAAGGGCCTGGCTGAGATTTACACACTGATTTGAAAAATAAATAAGAACGATACAGACCTGCGCTGCTTTAATGACAGACTGTACTGACATGAAGGAGTGGAGATATGAAACAGAGAGAGGAAATTAGATATTATGCCCTCAAGACAACTGCAGCCACTGGTCCATTCATTATTAGTGCGATATTTATTATTAAGAATTCCTCTCAGTGAAAGAGAGCAGAATATTCTCCCGGCTCTGGCACTTTGAGTCCTGTCAGGAGTGAAGTGTGTGCAGATCATTCCTGTAACGCAGCTGCTGACACCGCAAATCTGCAAGATACATCATGTGAATATTGTCCTGCACACACACACACACACACACACACTAAAGCATTCATGCGGAAGCAGGCAGTTTACACAGGCCAGACACTCATGAGATGAATATTTACAGTTGTTGTGATCGGAGCCAGTTTTTCTAGACAAGTTTATAATAAACATTGAATTTAAATCAATTATTTTCTATGTATCTAAAAACAATGGGAGAACCGTTACGATAGATATGACATAGATTTGGCTTTGATTTTATTTTATTTTTTTAAATAGATGTATATTTTTGCATGCATCTCATTTCATGGAGAATATTTTTATTTTAACTCTATAGTTTGTATACAGTCTAAAGAAAAATTCATTAATCTTTTCAAAACAAAATTATTTTGAATTTTTATACTATTTGAATATATAATACACTACCTTTAAAAAGTTTAGGGTTAGTAAGATTTTTTTAATGTTTTTTTAAATAAGTATCTGTAAATTTTATATATATATATATATATATATATATATATATATATATATATATATATATATATATATATATATATATATATATATATATATATATATATATATATATATAGTTATGGCCAAAAATATTTGGTAAATATGACCAAAAAAAGGCTGTGAAAATTAATCTGCACTGTTAATCCTTTTGATCTTTTATTTTTAAAAATTCACAAAAATCGAACCTTTCATTGGATAGTAAGAATTTAAAATGGGGGGAAATATCATTATGAAATAAATGTTTTTCTCTAATACACATTGGCCACAATTAACGGCACCCTTTTATTTAATACTTTTTGAAACCTCCATTTGCCAGTTTAACAGCTCTGCATTTTCTCCTATAATGCCTGATGAGGTTATAGAACACCTGACAAGAGATCAGAGACCATTCCTTCATCCAGAATCACTCCAGACCCTTTAGATTCCCAGCTCCATGTTTGTGCTTCTCTTCAGTTCATCACACTCATTTTCTATAGTGTTCAGGTCAGAGGACTGGAATGGCCATAGCAGAAGCTTGGTTTTGTTCTCAGCGACCCATTTTTGTGTTGTTTTTGAGGTTTGTGTTTGGATTATTGTATAGTTGGAAGATCCAAACATGGTCCATTATAAGAGTCAGTCACTTAGTAATTTTTTAGGCCCAGCAGAAATATAGGCCCACAACATCAAAAATACAGGAGTATATTTTATTGTACACATGGGGTAGTTTTTATCCCTGTGTTCACCAAACCCATCTAGAGTGTTTGCTGCTAAAAAGCTCATTTTTTTAGTTTCATCTGACCACAGAAGCCAGTCCCATTTGAAGTTCCAGTTGTGTCTGATAACTGAATGTACTGGAGTTTGGATGAGCTAGGAGAATTTTTCTTGAAACCCTCCCAAACAACTCGTGGTGATGAAGGTGCTGTTTGACAATTTTTTTTTTTTTTTTTTAAGGTTTTCTGACCCTGAGACTTTTTTCTGCAATTCTCCAGCTGTGGTCCTTGGAGAGTCTTTAACCATTCAAACTCACCTTTTCACTGTGCATTAGGATGATATAGAGACACATCCTCTTCCACGCAGATTTATAAAATTTTCTGTTGATTGGAAATTCTTAATTATTGTCCTGATGGTGGAAATGGGAATTTTCACTGCTCTAGCTCTTTTCTTAAAGCCACTTCACTAATTTGTGAAGCTCAGTTATCTTTTGCTGTTGTTTTGAAATATATTCTTTGTTTTTTTCTATTTTTTTTGGATGATTAAGGGAATTTGGGCTTTGTTTTCCCTCATATTTATATTTCTGTGAAACAGGAAGCCTAGAATGTTTAATTTCATGTTCATAACCACCCTGGAGTGCTCAAAATTGTGAATATGAATGGGAATATACTTCTGAGATATTTTACTCATAAGAATTTCTAGGGGTGCCAATAATCGTGTCCAATGTGTATTTGAGAAAAAAAAAAACATTCATTTCATAATGATATTTACCCCCATTTTAAATTCTTATTATCCAATGAAAGGTTAGATTTTTGTGAATTTTTTTTTTTTTAAATAAAAAATCAAAAGGATTAACAAAGCAGATTAATTTTCACAGCTGCCTTTGATCATATTTACCAAGGGTGCCGATACTTTTGGCCATGCCTATATATCTATATCTATATATATATATATATATATATATATATATATATATATATATATATATATACCATATATTTGTGTGTGTGTGAAAATTTCACCAACCCAAGTAATTCATACATACGGTTATATTGTGAAATAGAAAAGAAAACCAAACAAATAAGTTCAGAAATTAAGTTATGTGTAGTAAAATGGAATTACATAGGGGAAAATAAAGTATCGAACACATGAAGAAAGGAGATGCAAAAAGCCATGGAAAGCCAAGACACGAGCGGAAATCTATGAGTACTTAGAAAGCAATCCTGCTCCAGAAAGCATGCAGTGTCGGCCCAGTTCCGGCCCACATAACTTACTTTTTGAACTTATTTGTTTTGTTTTATATGTATGAAATACTTGGGTTGTTACCAGCATCTGGTGAATATTACATGTCCACAGCACCTTTATAAATATATTTACTGAGAAAAATGGTGACACACACACACACACACACATATATATATATATAAATTGGTCTGATAAAAAAAAAAAAAAAAAAGTTACATATTTCTATTACCTTCTGACACCAAGTAATTAAAGTAGTTAATTACTGATTTAAATGAATGTCTCCATCCCATCATAAAAAAACCTGACTCATCTCCATCTCTCAGGTTTGATGCACTTTAACTGTGTTGATATCACACACTGGTACCCCACTTACCTTCAGTTCTGAAGCAGTCCTGTGACCTACTTTAGTCCATTTCCACCCAACCACCACTTTATTTCCCCCTTTATGCTTTTTTTACAAGCTCATAGCCTCTCTTTCTCACCCAGCTGGCCTAGTCCGGCCCCGGCCCAAGGACGATAGGGCCATAGCCCTTTGGTAATGGATGGGCTGCCAGCGGGACCTGCTGGGCTATTGGAGTGGCTGGGTTATATAGAGTTATACGGCAGCCTATTTACTGTGGTGATGAGCTGCAGACATCCCCCATTATTTATGAAGGGAGGCCAGCGGAGGGGGGGCAGAGGTCACTGAACCCAGGTAGACCTGATACATTAATAAGAGCTGGGCGGACGTCTCAGTTTATGCGAGAGCAAAAGAGCAACAGAAGATAGAAAGGTAGAGAGAATACACTTGTATACAGGCTATATATAAACACACCCAATGCAAACTGGTTGACATTAATATGCTAATTTCAGTGCATTTGTTTGGTATTTGCAGGTCTTGTTCTGACAGGGACAGCAGGGGAGAAAAGCAATGCTAAATGCAAATAATGAAATGCAACTAATCCTATAATTGTGCTTTGAAGGGAGAGCAAAATATTAAAATAAGAGAATTGTTGGCAAACCCAACTTTGTTTATGCATATACAACATTATCATTGGGCCAAAGTGGTTCATGGCAATTTGAATGAATTTACATTTTTAATTTTGATTTTTGTTTATGCCCCCCCCCCCCAAAAAAAAAAATAAATTAAAAAAACTGACGCAAAAAATGGAGGGGGCCATTAAATGGTTTGTACTGTGTGTGTTCTGAGTGTATAAAGGGTCAAAGACATTGTTTGATGAATGAAACTCTCACACTTCAAATGGGTTTAAGGCTTCATTGTTCAATGTGCTAGTGTTTCTCTTTATAAGATAAATGGTTCTTTTAGCTGCGGTCAGCTGGGGCTTCTTAACATACTATGATCTAAAGGGACCTTTAGACACAATCTATCTTTGCCAAACAGACTGCATTTAAAATGGGTTTGATTTAAAAAGAAGAGAGTTAACAACTCCCTTCCAGTTTATAACTGATTTTTTAAATGTTTCACTTTTAATGTAAACGTTTTCTGTATTTAGTGAATTTTACACACAGGACCACATGAAGGCAATGCAAGCATACATCTAGTTTATACTGACCAGGTTGAAGAATACTGAGGGAAATTGTGTTCGTTTTACCTTAAACAACCCTAGATGTGCTGATTTGAAACAAGTCAGCTTTGTGGAATTACGAATTAATTAATCGTACTCTAGAATTTAGCATTTTAACATCATTGTGGTTGTCCATCATTAGACTGCTGAGTGAAACGCAGAATTCAGAGACAGAAAACACGCTGTTGCGCCTGACAGCTGCAGTACTATAGAGAGACCCAGAGAAGCTCCACTTTCAGCAGATGAAAACGAGGAAAGATGTTCTCACAGATGTTCGTCTTCAGTGCCAGATGACCCTCATCAGAAAAAGTGGACATGGCAGCCATCTTAGCAACACCTCTAGGCATCTACTTTTTAGTCATGCAGTACAGATCCCACTCGAAACATGAATATCTCCAAAACTGTATGATAAACAATCAAAACAACACTCAAAAACATTTTTTTTTTAATATTTAAAAAGTATATTGTTATGTCCAATGATGTTTTAATAATTTAAAAAGCTCATAAATAATAATAATAAAAAGAAACAGATTCTGTAAGTTTGTATGGTTAGTTTTAAAAATGTAACAACTTTCTACTCAGGAAATCCAAACGAGTCAGACAGCAGCTAGTCCTTTTGTGTATCTGTGCTAATGCTGTGTTTTAGAACTGGCAGTGTCTCTAAGGGAGAGGGTGGCAACAACTGCACAATAATCATTTCCCTGAGGCTTTGAAAGTGTCGCTCACTTGGCACACACAAACACGCACAAACCACATATGCGCGCACACAAATACACACACGCATGTGTGACGTTCTGCTCAACTAAATTAGGTCTAAAGCCAAGCCCTGTGCACAGTGTTTGTTTTCTTTCTGGTGCTATCTTATTCCAGGATTACTAATCAAACAGGCCCTGGGCGATCGCAGGGCCAAACATCTGAGGAAGTGCTTGGCAGCCTTTCAACTCTCCATGCTGGAGCCAATGGATAAGAGACGCCATTATTCATGAAAACACTCCAGACTGTCTGAATCAACTTCCCAGTTTGTTTTTAATGTAAAAACAGCCACCCTTTCACCAAACAAACGGTAAGCGAATATGGCAGCTGATAAGTTGATCCTTTTCCGAATGTCAGCCCTTTAAACAGACAGAATCATTGAGTTCTTTTCACCTGTGCAATTGCAGTTAACTCAAAAAATAGAGTCCTGACTTGTACGTCAACTGTTGCCGTTGTTTTACGGCACATGCAGGTGAATGTATTCATTTAAAATGTCACTGGCTCCCGTCAGGGCAACATTCATTTGGACATGATTTGTTAAAAAAAGGAATTTTCCACTGAAACCTTTTCCACCTTCAGTCTCCAACTTTGTCCAGTGCAAATCTGTGCTTTTTTTGGCTCTAGTTTATGGTCCCTTTGATTCAAACAGATCCCCATGCTCCATGTGCGCCGATTTGACTCTGTGCGGTCATCTGCCCCATCTCCAACAAAAAACCACACCTGAGCATCAGCTGATGTAGGACGCAGGAGAAGCCCATGAATTAAATTGTCAAGTTCATCCTCCTACACGTCCTGAGACAGCAGGCGCACCTTCCTCCCGCTGAGCACCCGTTTTCTGAGCTCTGCTAAGGAGGGAAGTTTCATTTTGTCTCTGTTTTTACTGTATACATTAAGGAAGATGCCAAACACCACCAGAAGACCACCCCAGACGTACCTGCGAAAGAACCAGTGTATGTCATTCTCGACAAAACAGAAATATGTCATTAGTATTACCAACACTCAACACTGCATTAAAACTGACCCAATCAAATCTTGATGGATAAAACAAATCTCATCTTACATTATTTGCTCAGCATTGTTTCATTTGCAAACACACCACAATACGTTATGAAAGCGGAGACTCTGGTTCACTTACTGGAAAGTGAAAGGTTTTGAAAAGAACAGAAATGACAGCACAATAGTCATGGCTTTTCTTCCCGTAGTCACTGGCGAGAGGAAAAAAAGAGAGAGAAAAAAGGAAAGTTAATTCATTCATTAATTCACTTTCTTTTACTCACTAAATTTGAATGGCCATCCCAAAAAAACTTTCAAAAGAGAGAGCTTATCTTACCTGTGACAGCAACCAGTGCTCCAAACAGCTTTATCAGAGCCAGGACGAATGAAATGCCAAAATATCCCGTCAGTGAAAATAAGAATGCGTAACCGTATGTCGTCACTGGATGCTGAGTGAGTAAGACATATATTAAAAATACAGTGATTTGAAGGCTCATGTCATGTAAAACTTTTCGTTCCTGATCCTTTGAAATGAATGAGTCTTGTGCTTGTGTAAACATTATGTTTAGATTTGTATGACAGTTTTGTGGCTATAGTTTTCATTTGGGTCAGTTAATATGAACCAGTAAATATGAAAATTATGTTGCTGCTAGGGATGCACCAATTAGAAAATTAGAAAAGCAATTACAACCACAAGTTCTATAACTTATGACCATTCACATTTATATATCATACAGTATAAAACCTGACACTTGAACCAAATTCCTCATAGGCCTTATTTCTACTGTTTTTGAGAGATTCAAAATAAAATAGTAATTATTTTGATATTTTTTATTAATAAATAAACATGAGAAGTGTATTGCTATTGTAATAATACCACATTATAGTAAAAAATCAAACATTTACTAATAATAATGATAAATAAATATGAGCATTATATTGTAATAACACCACAGTACAGTAAAAATCAATCATTTAATAAAACCGATATATCATTTTATAGTTATATGACATATATAATGATAAATCATTTTATTATTTATTGTGATTTTTTTTTTTAGTGTGATTATTCAATAAAAAATATAAAGTAGAAATTAGAAATATACTACTGCACTGTAAAAAAAGTATTCAATAAAATCTAACATAAAAAGCCATTAAGAAGGTCAAAAATACCCCTGGAAATCAGTCCTAGGAGCAAATATTGTTAATGTCTGATCCTAAATGATAGTGTGAACTATACATATATAACTAACCAGTCACAACAGATTTCATTTACATACAATAGTCTTAAGGGTACAGCACCAAAAACACCCGGGTCAATTCTAAGAGTCAGAGGAAGGGTGGAAAAACTGCCATGTGGACATATTTTTTTAATTCAAAATGAATGTGTTGTTTACTGTAAAATGTGTGTGTGTGTGTGTTAAAACCCACCTGAGAGCAGAAGGAAACAGCAGGTCCAAGCCCCCCAAAAGACAGCAGCCCCAGCAAAATATACACAAAACCAATAGAATAGGAATATAAAACCTGCAACACATGGACAACAATGAATAATATTCCTGCACACAAGAGAGACAAACCATATTATGATGGTCTTAATTCTAAATAATTTGTACCATCTCTGAATTGGTTCCGTTATGAATTTTCATGGCTTTTTCCTGCACATTTCCAATAGCTGCATCCGCACAGAGGGCCAGGGATATAAGAATTACCCCTAGAAACAATAAACACAAGAATAAAATTCTAATTAAATTCAATTAAAAATCTTATGCAGACAGTAGATTATTCTTAGCAAGACAGATGACTAAATTTTGGAGCAAAGTTTGTTTCTCATAGTCTATAGACTGAAGAAGAAGCAGTCCTGTACCTGTTACATTGAAGTTTGGGGCAATCTTGCTGTCTGCCAGTGTAAACCAGATCAGACCGAGACTCATGCAGAGAGCAGCAGACACGTCCGCAACATTGTAGCGTTTCCCTAAAAACACACAACATCAACAAGCTCTATCAAACCAAGAAACTCTGACATGGATCAACTCACACACATCACAACAGCCGCATAAACATGCATCTGATCTTTTGCTAAGCTGAGGGCCTTATCATCTGGGTCCTTTGAGTTCTGGCTGCAGGTTTGACACTGGCTGCAGGTTGGCTTTACAAAGATCTTTGAACAAGTTCAACGGGGAAGTGATGTTGAAGAGAGCGATGGAGTTTTTGTCTTTTTCTGCTGGACTCTTCAACTCATCACAAGCAAGCATGAGTTTGAGGTTGGACGTGAAAATGCAAAGACCGAGAAAAAAGAAGCAGCAAGAAAGGCCGAAGAGTGTTCTCAAACAGGTAGTAGCCGTGGGGTTGGAGGTGATGCAGCAGGTTGCTGTGCATCACTTTGATTCCGTCCAGCTTTGATGGGTTGGCATCTTGAGCGCATCCTCAACCAACGTCCCGCTGATCTTACACACCAGCCTCAGGGGACGCAAGGTCCATGATGCCAGAAAGAGAAAAAAAAAAAAATCAAAATATCCCCATAAAAAGAGAGGGTTTCATTCTTTCTTGTTCAGGATATCAAAACTCCAATCCAGTTGTTGCATAAGAAAAGCGAAGAACTCCACAACAACAGTGGCCAATGAAAGAAATAACATAAGAACAAGGAACTTGTTCACAGAAAATTAAAAACCGAAAAATCAAAATAAAGTGTTCAAGCTCAGATTGAAATTTTAGTCATTATTCACTCATAATTACTTCTCTGCTGCAGCTTTAAAATCTCCTGCTCAATATTTCTGAATAATTGTATGATGCTAACTTTGCTGTTGGCATCATGTAGTCGCAGAAGACTTGTAATAATAGTGCAAAAGTCATATGGACTCCTTTAATCATACTTTTTGTCCTTTTTGGAGCTTGATCACTATGCTTTCAATGAGCTGTCACAAAAAATCCCAGTTTGTGTTCCATTGAAAAAACACATCTGGTGTACACAGATGCACTGATTATAATAACTTCTATTTGCTTTTTAATGCAGTACAGTAATAACTATAGTAAAAACGGTTATATTGTGAAATATTATTACAGTTTCTATATTTTTAATTTTAGCATATTTTAAAATACTATATTTAAGTATATTTATTTTTTTTTCCTTGTGATGGCAAAGCTGAATCTTCAGCAAGCATTACTCCACGCTTTAGCGTCACATGATCCTTCAGAATTCATTCTAATATGCTGATTTGGTGCTCAAGAAACATTTCTTCTTATTATTAATGTTTAAAATTGTTGTTTTTGTTTTAAAATGTTTAAATGAACAGCATTTGTTTGATATACTTTTTTTAACAATATAAATGAAGTTAGTCACATTTTCAGTTTGCATTAAATGTGAAGACATTGAAAGACTAACAATTTAGCATATGAGCTGATGTACCTTGTATAAAAACTCCTCCGATCATGACAGGAATGAGTTTGCAGCACTTAAATATGACTTGTGTAGGGTAGTTCAAGTATCCTAAAGAAGTGTTGGATAGGCCCATGGTCCCAACTGTTAAAAATGCGATGATCATGTAGGTTTTGCATGGTATCCTGAAAAAAGAAGAAGCAGCAGCAGCATTCTATTAAGGTTTTTTTTTTTTTTTTCTTTATGTGAATACTAGTTTTATGATAAAAAAGTGTTTGAAAGTTGATATAACTGTAAAGTTCTGCAACTGCTAATAAATAACATTTTATCCCCAGAAATTGAATATAAAATCCAGTTAATATAGGTATCAGTAATACTGCAATTGATTGCAAAACCCAGAGCAACAGTTTTCTATTATAACTGAGGGTTAATTTTTAATTTGTCGACAGCCCCAAAAATTACCTCCTCCTTTTATCCTGAGTAAGCTGCAACTCCACTAAACCGAACAAGGAGTACAATCCAAACTGCACTAAAGTCAGATACCAGCCAAATGGCTTAAATCCCTCCAGTGAGAATATCAGCTCCTGAAAACACAGAGACTCACAAGTTAGCAATGCCACGAAGGAAAACACAAGTTTAGCATCACTGCAGACACAAATATAAAGTCAACAATCACAAATGGGACAGAATGTCACCTGCAGGTAGCCGTAGATGAGGTAAAAGAGGAAGACGCCGGCCACACAGATGAAGAACTGTGTTGGTGTGTTGAAGCGGTTCAGGTTGATGCCCAGCACTCTGAGCTCCTCCACAGATTTGATATGAGGTGACATGACCTCTGTGGATGAGGGCACGGATATGGAGATGTGCTTCCTCGAGCTGTAATTCCCAAGCCCAAATTTACCACTCATGTCTGCAGGCTCCTGAAATTCAAAACACAATCTGAACTTACATATTTTAAATTCACTGTCTACTAATAAAATATTTTATAGAATGTGGGTAACCAAACAGATGATGGTAGCCATTAACTTGTTTAATTTATGATCAGTTTAATACATTGCAACAGTTCTTATCCAGTAACATTAAGTTCACTGTAGTAATTATGACACTGCTGAAAACATTGTGTCATAAAATGAGAAACGCTTTTCAAATTGAGGTTTTTGTGCATATAAACATATTTGTAATGCAAAACAAAGCTTTTATTTATGTTGTTACTCCCACACACCGCACACAGATTTAGATGAGGGGAAAATCCACTTATATGAAGTAGTGGTAGCATGACACGATTGTATTGCATTTAATATACACCATGGTACTGAGTGATGTGTATATACATATATAAATTATATATTATTGAGCTCAAAAATATTAAAAATGTCATAACATGGCACTGTTATTTGTTAATGTCTGTGCATTCACAGTATACTGAATTACGAGAAAAGAAGAATCTTACCCGAATGACCCAGAGAAGATCAGAGTAATTAAGCGGTTTAATGAGAATCGCATTGATAAGAGTGAGAGTGATGAGTATCTGACACCTGAAAGAGTGTATCACACTGCTCTCACATCTCACCCAGCTCACAACCCGAAACAACGCGTCTCCGCACTGACACGCATGGCAGGCTCAATCTGTGACTTTAACGCGCAGAATGAGCGCGAGATCAGTGTTTAAACGCAAAATCGCTCTCTCATATGGGATTTAGAAGAGATAATGAGTGTTAGCGGCTAAGCTAACACCTGCTGCTCTGCTCCACTTCCGGGTTTAAAGTCAGTTTTAAGACTTACAGACATCCTCACATCGATACAGTCGAACGGAACACAAAACAAACCCTTCATCCATAAAGACGTATGTCAACGTGCAAACTATACGATGATTCTAAAGGTTTTTGTGTTGTTCTGTCTCCCGACAGCAGCCAACAACTTCCGGTAACCTCTGACCTTAAGAAACACGTCACTGAACACACACGTGTCAGTCTTAACACCCAGCACTGACAGATTTGAGTTTGGAGGGCAATATAAAGAATAATAATAATAATAAAAAGATTTATATTGTGATAAATCTGTACTTGTTCTTTCTTTCTTTCTTTCTTTCGAGAGGGCTGTTTTCTGGCTGTTGCTGAATGGTTACTGTAGATAAGCAAAATATAATAATAATAATAATAATAATAATAATAATAATAAATAACAATAAAACTACAATGCATTATTAATTAGGAACCAATAAAGGGGATTTATATTACAGCTCATCATAAACACATAATCACACATTAACCATGGTTTTGTTAAGGTAAAACTATGGAAACCATGTTTTTTTCTTTTCTTCCGTATTTATTAGTATTTGTATAACCACAGTTCTACTATATGGTTAAACTACTGTATGATTAGTGTTGCAAAACCATTATTGATTTGTGGTTACCATTTTTTAACTATATTAACCATGTTTTTTGGTTTTATTTGTAGTAAAACCATGGTTATTTTTTCCTAAGGGTGGTGCTGTCTGGGCCAGCTGTGCTTATAACCCAGAAAAATGTAGCACACCTTATGAATGCAAGCTGTTATGCATTCCAAATTGCACACTGAATGTAAACGTGCCTGGATAATATACTTTTACTTATGAATCCTCCATCCTTGCATATTTTTTTGATAATATGTATCTCAATGTAAGGCTGGTTGCAACACAAGTTTTTAAAATTTATATTAAAATTAAGTAATGCATTTTAAGGTAACTGGATGGACATCCGCTAGATGCTAAAGCTAACATTCAACAACAAACAGCATGTTACAAGGAGTTCTGTATTATCTAGATGCAATTTTATGACCTGGTAGTATATCAAATCTTTCCACACACCCAGAGGGATGTAGCCTACTTTCCCATCACCAAAGAAGCACACACTTTTAGTGCATAGTATGTAAGCATGCAAATCAGGACATAAAACAAGAAAATCCACTCAGGCAGAAATCCGTCATTAGAAAATATCTGATGCATGCTCTTCTGAACGATTCTCGCCGATCTCTGAAATAAGGACAATAAAAGATCACTTTTGTCAATGAAGCAGATGAACAATTAATAATTTCGTACCTGCTTTATTTCTTGTGTTGGTTTCATTGATAATATATATACAGAGCTACACAACGTGTGTTCTGCTAAAGTTTTCCTGGCTGAACTGTATAACCTGTTTGTCCAGACTGACAGGAGAGTGCGTTTGGTGTATTTACATCCTTGTTTTGCATGTAAGCGAATGAATGTCATGCAAAAATCAAACAAAGTAATTTTGATCAGACCTTTAGATATCGACAAAAAGCTCAAGGAGCACACTACATGCTCACCCTCGTCCACAGCCCATGATGTGACCGAGCCACAGCTATGGACGGTCCATCTCTGGCGAGGGGTTATGATCCTATCTACCCCTCCCCCCAGTTCGCCCAGCCTCTGTTCCGCCCATTCATTTCCTCTGCTTCCCCTATAGATGACAGAGGCCTTTCCATCCACCGCGAGAGGTTAATTCACTCACGGACAGCATTATTTCTTTCCAGCCCCTTCCACAATATAAAAATTCAGAGTGGACAGGCCCATCTCTCATCCGTCTGAGATTTGATTGGAATGCTATTGCCTCCTGTCCCGAGGAGCCCCTGCGCTGGCTTGGCTGCACTTTATGACACTAAATAGCCAGGCTACAATTTTTCCATCTATTCAAAAAATTCTCTTAATAACTCATTCTTCTGGACGAGAGCCCTCACTCTCCGCTCTTTGCCGAGGACAGGCTCGTCCCATTTACGTCCACAGGTCACCAGAATGGAGACCTGGAAATGTCCAGAATTCAACGGGTTAATTAATCTCCGAATTTACTGCCCATTCTCTGCCGCCCATTTGCCGAATCATAGTCCCGTGGAGAGGCCTGTGCAATATTTACTACCCGCTAATAGTATTCAGCAATGCACAGAACCGTCCACATGCATGCCACCCATCTAACTTTACAAGTGATCTCATTTATCAACAATGACGGATTTGTGTAATGACTTTTACTTTTTGCAGCCCTTCACACCAGATCCTTCTAAATAATAAAATGGCTATTTATTGATTATTCAGAAAGGTACATATTCCCATAATGGTCTCGGACCAGATCAAATAACCAGTAATAAATAAAACATTGCATGCGGAAGGAAATGCGGTGGCTTTTCAAAGACCGAAATCTGGATCCAATGAGGCCTGTATAGCTCAGCAAATCAGTAGGATCTTCTGGGAAAGTTGAATGGTTGAGTGATTCTGTGCATGGATCTGATTAGAATTCAGATGACCTAATGACTGTTGGGATCATGGATGAGACTGCAACAAATGTGAGGAGCAAGACATTATTAAGAAAACCACCAATGCTTTAAAGGAATCGCTCACCTAAAAATGGAAGTCAAGTCAACTTTATTTGTATAGCACTTTTCACAATACAAATAGTTTCAAAGCAGCTTTACAGAAAAAAAAAAAGAAAAGAAAAACAAATCCTCTTGTAATCCTTAGCATGCTATAGTTGGGCGATAATATAGGTAAATTTTATGATGTATATAAGCAATCATGAAGTTAAGATTTGCTGTAAAGTAGCTATATGCACAATAATGCACAATATGTATGCAGATAAATTTATAAAAAGTTATATATTATGCAAAAATCTGGGCGTTAATGTTTATGCGCCGTGTTTTCACATACTGCATGTATAACAGAACGTGACGCTAAATTTTGAATATGCAGTGTTTTTTTTTTTTTTTATCTCAGCCCTAATCTGCTGAATGCGACTAAAAGGCATGAGATATTAAAATATTATTAGCATCAACATGATGATTTTTAGACACACACACACACACACACACACACACACACACACACACACACACACACACACACACACATACATATTTATTTATATATATATATTTATTTTTTACAATAGCATAATAGCAGTAGAGGAGACTAAAAAATTAATATGTTTCCTAAAATGAACATACAAACAAACAAACAAAAAAGTCAGAAAAAACGACCAAATTAAATGTAGAATCTATATAGTTTGTTTCTCCACAATACAGCTACTAATAAAAGATTTGGGAGCGTACGGTCAGAGCAGCGACTCCTCTCCTCGTCTCTAACTCACTTTCCCACATGAAGAGTGAAATCACCTCATACATCTCCAGCCATTCTTACTGTGCCACCTTCAAAATTGAAAATACCAAAGGAGAAATTACACTGGCGCCCCTTTTATGAAATAATCCTCAAATTTATTTGTTATATAACGCTTCTCTTCTCAACAAATGGGAAGAAAGGTCCTTTGCAGAAGGAACCCTTTAATGTTGCCCAATATCATTTTAAATTGGAGGTTTCTTAATAAGCCATTTTGGCTGTGTTATCCAGGGCTAAAGGGCCGTCTCTGTTGTCCTCTTCCTGTGCTTGTCTGAATCCTGCTGCATGACTTTGGAAACAGATGGTATCGGCCCAATATTACTTCTCAAAGTGCTCATATCCTCTCTCATGTTGTTTTCTTTGATCTGCTGGGCTTCTGCTCTCACTTTTTTCTTTTTTTGCAAGCCTCTCTGTCCTTCTCTTTTACTCTTAACTATTTGAGGTCAGCACTCACTCAAATAGGAAAGCTCAGGCGTGTTGATATAGCTCTTCTAAGACGCACTGTATTGACTTAATGTATATTTTATGTCTTTTTGATCAAAAGAGAAAATGACAGCATATCCTAGACAACAATGAAATACTTTTTTTTTTTTTGAGATGTCTAGAGTGAATTTTTTTTCCTGGTGCAATACAGACTATTATGATCTTTCCCCCTCAGTTTAAAGGTACTCATACTGCAAAAAAATATAGATTTTTTAAATATAAATAAATACAAAACATATCTAAATACATTTTTTTTATAGTGCTGGACAGTATGAGAGTCTACTCTAATCTTACTGTAAAAAAAAAAAAAAAAAAGAAAGAAAGAAAAAAAATGGAGCCTTCATTGCTGATAAGTCTCCATCAGTGCCTGAAAATATTGAGGATCTTAAACCACTAACCTAGTCGCCAAACCACCAGTGAGTTTTCTGAAAGATGCTCTGTGTTGTTGTAGTCTCTTGGCACTAAGGGATTCATGGACATGGATTCATTCACCAGAACACAACGCAATAACATTCTCTCTGCATAGACACCTGTCATATGTCATACGAACCTCTAGAGCTCTGCTGATAACCCCTGTCTTTTCTTTAAGACTTTTAGATGGAACTTAACAAATACTCAACATCAAATGCTCCCCGTTCGGCTGCATTATAAAACAAAATGAAATCCAGCTCGCAGCTTCTGGTGTTCTGTGAACTGTTTCTTGAGAACAACCAGGAGGGGGAAGCAGACTTCTACTGAATGCTCAATGCTTCAAAAATAAAGAGCAATTAAAGTTAAAATTTGAGATGATGGCAGCCAGGGGAATAATGTTCAGAACAAAACTCTTTTAACATTATTGAATAATATGACATTCCTTTTACCAATGACTTACATGCTTTAATGTGATTTAAATTAAAACGAGCCCAAAAAGACATTCAAAGTTAAATTTCCAAATAATACACAGAATGTTATGTATACCTCACATACTGTAATTTGTGTGTATTTGTTAAAGTTTACTTTATAGTGTACTCCATCTAATGACCTAAATTAGAAATGTGGAATAATCAGTGACCTTTTGCTGTCATTGTTTAGATATCAAATGATTAAATGTAATATTTAATGAAAATGACAATCATATTAATGATTTCTTTTCTTTCTGCCCATGCAAAAGTCATACTGCTAGGATTTTTGGAGTGATTGTGGTGCTGAGCATTTTGAGTGCACTGCTAGGATGTTTTTGGCGAGTTGCTTACTGGGTTGAGCCGAAACAAATGTCTCTAGATATGATTCATGTCGTTTCTCAATGTACGTTTCAAAGGATTTTTTATTTATTCTTTTTTTTTTTTTTTTGGTAAATTCAAGTTGCTTACAAATGTAATATAATGCAAGCTGCACAGTTTGAGGTATAATTCATATCTGTAGCACAAACAGTATGAGGTGACTTTTATGACATTTTCATCAGTGAGTTCAATACTTGCGAAATAGCCTGCCTAAGCAAACACTGCTAAATATGTTGAAATGTGTGCGTGTGTTACTTATACTCTTGTACAAACAATAGTAAGTATCACAATGTTTTTACTCATGCTTATTGTACAATCAAAATATAATACACTTATCTGCAGCCCAGGGATTATCCACACAATGACACATTGTTAAACTGTTCAAAGTGGCAATGGAAGTTTGTTTAGTTTTGCCTCGGGCCATCTCTGTGTTCCCGGTGACTAGAACGCTTAGCTGTGTGACGTCACGCTGCTTTAATGTGGCTTTGATTGACAGCTGGAGGATTGGCATTTTGGGCTGGAGGGTGTATGGGGGGCGGGTCCCCTCAGCTGGCACAGCGGGACCTCAGAGTTTGAAGACGACTGATTTTATGAAAGACACTCTGGATGTCTCCCCCTCATAAACATAGCAGAATGAATCGTGTGGTCAGGAAGGGGTGGGGGTGGGTAATGAAATTAAAGAGCTCACTGACAGCACAAAACATGCATATGATGTTTTATGACTTGCCAAAAGAGTTCAGCACCTGTGGTTTACTGGAGTCAGAGCTGTGCTTCAATCACCAGCTTTAGCAGGTTTGTCTTGGCACGGACAGGTAGAGACATGGAGAAATAAAGACAGGAAAACAGAGAAAGAAGAAGGAAAGACACACCAGGGAGGATCAGGAACACATAGGCTCTAATCCAAAACTTAGTGGGCTTCCATGCTGTATACTGTTTAAATAGGCCAATACCTTAATAGAATTTATATAGATAATTTTTGAGAATTTTTGATATATTGAGTTTTGATTGTGCAACCCGTGCAAACCGTATATATAATATATATCTATATATATCTATATATATATATATATATATATATATATATATATATATAATAATATAGAGAGAGAGAGAGAGAGAGAGAGAGAGAGAGAGAGAGAGAGTTGTATTTATTTATTTACAACTAACCCAAATATTTTACCCAATATAACCCAAAATATTGGGTAAAATATCTATTTTGGTATCTATTTTGGTACTGCATTAAGCTTAAGTGGCTATCTGCAGTATAATCAACATTTCCCACATTGGATAGTGTGCCTGTGATGTCTTGAGATGCCTGCGTAGTTTTTTGGAACAGAGCCCTTGTGTGTATCACCTGTGTTTGTGTATAATCACACAGTGCTCAGAGTTCTGTCTGTGGTTTCATATGGGCTCATAATTGCACTGTTTACTTTCCTGAGGTCTGATAAACTGTCCCACAAACTGCACAACAAAGTGCCTCAACTCTTTATAAGTCCCAATCTGTGGGGAGTTGCTAACTGTAATGATGTTTAATTAAGATCCATAAATCAGTATCAGATTTCAGATTAGAATACATTTTGACGTAGTGTAATTTCACATTTCTATTGTTCTTTATTTAGTGCTTTTGTGTTGTCTTCTCCTTTCCCACCACTAGGAAAATATAGTACTGTATATATAATATATATATATATTTTTATACTCCTCCAGTCATGTCATTTTTATGGTTAATGTATTTTTCTCTTGTTTTGTTTCTCTGCTTTTTGAATTAGACTATGCTGATACTTTAGTTGTGGCAGTGGTGTCAGATGTAAAGAATTTGTTTTAAACATTGAGCTGGGTTCAATACAACTTTTATTCAGCATATATGGCATGCTGTCAGTTATGATGGGAAAAAAAAAATATTGACTCATCCCTCAATCTGCAAAAAGATAAAAATAATGTTAACAGCACTGCACTTACAATGGTGAATTGATAGATAGCCACATACTTAAACTTTACTAAGTTCTACCCAACATTTCAACTCAGACAATGTAGTAAAGCTGATAAACTCGGTAACTTTTGCACAATATATGCAATGATACCAGAAAGGGTAATGACATAACTAACGAGTGAATATCAAGTGTTTCTGGTTAACATGGGTCAGTTGTCCCAAATTATAAGTACATAAGCTGTACCCAAAAAGTATTCTAATTATATTATATTATATTATATTATATTATATTATATTATATTATATTATATTATATTATATTATATTATATTATATATTAAAGTTTTCACAGTGGACTCCTAAACGCATGAAAATTGTATTAAAACCTGATTTTATTTTATTTTTTAAGCAAAAATGACAGATGTCAAATCACATTCATCCAGAGGGGCCTGCGTCAGCCAAGCAACTGCCATTGAAATGAATAGGAATGCTAATGGTTAATTCTGTCAAGGTATTATGCATCTATCTTATAGCTTTATAGCTCACCAACTTCTAATGCCTAGAAAAGTAGATCCACCACAATATGACAATGTAAACAATTTTACACCTTAAATGGCACAAGTTTTTAAAGTAAGATTTCATAATAAGTTTTCATTTCTGCTCTTAAATCATCCAGAATGCATAGACTTTGAGTGTGATGTCCACTGTATTACTGTAAATGTGATTTGTAATGTGTGTTTCTTTTTTATCTGTGGTAATCAAGAGCTGAACACTTTATATTATGTTATATATAAAAAATATCATGTATGTTTATATCGTTTTTTTCCCCCAACAATGGTTCTTATTGACGTAAAAAGTGTTTTTTTAGAGTAGAGTTTCCTCACTAAGAGTAAACAGACGTCTGTAGACGGCATCGTGAGAGATGAGCCCGTCTGAGATGTGTCCACCCCCTTCTCTCACTCTCACTATATTAATGACCATCTGCATCTCTCCGTCTCTCTCTGCCTACAGCGTGGAGTTAGTGTACAATTACATATAGTTTAATATATCTGCCGTGCACCTTTAAACAAGCATCCTCAGTGCACAGGGTGATTTGTCTTTTCAAGCCATTACTCCATTGTACATCTTGATAGCCACAGATTGCTCGCAGCCATGTTTAAGCATTAAATAGTGTATTATTATTTCACATAAATCAAGCAGGGACATGGGGGGGATTCATAAATTTTACATTTCACACAGACAGTATTTTAAAGCCTTCTCCATCTCACGGTGGGACATCAGCATGGAGAGCCATCTACTCTCTCTCTCTCTCTCTCTCTCTCTCTCTCTTTCTCTCACACACACACACACACACACACACACACACACACACACACACACACACACACACACACACACACACACACACACACACAGCATCACAATGTGGAAAAATATTCAGAATCATTTTATGTGTGTAAATTTTAGTCCTAACCACTTCTGAGAAACGGTAAACGATCCAGTGTGCTACTGCAGTGAATCCATATGAAATCAT
This sequence comes from Cyprinus carpio, assembly GCF_018340385.1. NCBI lineage: Eukaryota > Metazoa > Chordata > Actinopteri > Cypriniformes > Cyprinidae > Cyprinus > Cyprinus carpio. Next base: position 6,567,370 of record NC_056620.1, read on the forward strand.
AAATAATTTATTATAATTATCACTTAAAACATGACAAACTCTGTGAGATGATTCTTATAGATTTTATGAGTTCTAATGACAGACTCTAATGATTTTAGTTTAAATATTAATAATACATTAATGCATTCAATACTGTGTTTAAATTCTCAGGATTATTTTATTAGAATGTCCTCTGATTCTGGTTGATTATTGAAAAAAACATACAACAAATAAATAAAGCATTTTTATGTAATGATTAAGCTTTTTATATTAAATTAAATGAATATGAATCGAAGACTATGTATTTATTTATTGATTCATGGAGCAGCCAGGCACACATTGGCATCGTGTTGATGCATTTTGTGAATTTAATTATATCGACATTTTACAAAAGACAGTTTTCAAAGATGAATTGTAATCTTGACAAATGACTGAATAAACATTTAATTTAACATTGATGAATGCTGTATGTTTTTCCCTGTCCTTTATTCTTATTTCAGTAGTTTGTACTGTATTTTAGTGCATTTATTTTGATTATGAATAAATACTGGATGCCATTATATTGCAATAAATATTGTATTCTTTCTACGCTTCAAAAAGGTCTCAATATTTCATTATTTTTGGACTTGCAACAGACTACCGATAGTTATAAAATAACTATGATTCTTGTGGCTCTGTTATACTGGGAGTGGCAAACTAGACAGCTACAGTACCATAATTCTTTGTACACTACAAATGCACTATACCTGTGAGTCAGGGGTTGTCAAATAGACCCAGATTACCAACCCAGTAACCTTAAAATGCTAGATTTTATTGTTAGCACTGAATTATTTCCATTAATAATATTCAGAAACATTATGCAAAAACAGCGTTGACACTTTCTATCTGTCAAGTCCTGGAATTGTTACTAAGACTTTTGTATGTAATAAAATCTACTGAATCAAAGATGATTTAAGGTGTTGCTTTCTTGATCTTTTCTTTCTTTTTTCTTTTTTAGTACATAAAAACAATCTCTGTTGATCATATTCAGAAACAAGTCTTGATATTTTGAATATTTGATATAACAAGGCTTAAAAATACTGTTTGATTTTAAACAAAAACATATGATTTACAATTAAAAGGAATGCTAATTTTTTTGTTATTAATATATTTCTGCAGAATAAATGTTGCCAGTATAAAGTAATGTATTTCAAATCTAAGTCAAAGTGTCAGATCTCTGAAAATGAAGGATTGTGGGAGAACAGTGTGTGTGTAATGAAGGTCTGACACAAGAACCCTTTGGTGTCAAAGTTTGATGAAGGGTAGCTGGCAATAGAATAGTGTGTGTGTGTGTGTGTGTGTGTGTGTGTGTGTGTGTGTGTGTGTGTGTGTGTGTGTGTGTGTGTGTGGGTGTGTGTGGGTTAGTCGGAAGGCCTGTCTATCTTGTCTTTCTTCTCTGTAGGGCACATGCTTCCTTCCTGACAGGTGCTGGTAGCTCCATTTGTTCTCATGTTCCTGTCTGTGTTCATCCTCTGGCGTGCGGTGCGTATCTTGATCACAGTCTCTCAGTAACTTTCACTGGGTTAAATACCTGCAAGGGTAAAAGTAAGTTAAACTGAATCAACATCAGCAGACACATCTACTCTTACCCGTCCACATTTTCTTCAATGTGAACTCAGAGAATCACTCTCTTTTATTACTGAACGTTGTGGATTCTTGTGCAGGTGGATCCTCACTCTAGGAAGATGTACGTAAGCTGAATTTTGAATAGAACTCGAATAGAAGTCAGTTACAAAACTGCATAAATTCAGAAAAACAGACACTGCATACAACTTGCATAATCTAATGACTTGCATTAAAGGAGTTACCCAAGCCATATACAGACCAGAATATCGGAGAACCATGGATGTGGTCTTACGGGTCAAAAAAGACAAAAAATGCTTTCAAGCATCAAAACAATAAAGTTTAATACAGCTTTAACACCCCCCCCCCATGCATTTTTCCTGATATATAGTATACAGAGAGAAGTCATCTGCTGACCCTAGTTCACATTCAATATTGATTGTAATTTAGACTTTTATTGTTAATATAACATATAGTAAATAGTCTATCATCATGTCTCTCTAATAAGACATCTTTCTCTCTTTGAAGTAAAAGTTGAGCCTGTTAAGATTCATCACGGAAATTCAATACTCTGAATAGCTCATGAGTAATGGATTTGTGGTATACCACATCTAAGACACATTATGATAGATTGGCTATTGAATATCAGCTCTTGACACACAAACATCAACAGCAGACATGTAAAACCTTCTCAGATTTACTCATTTTATTTTCTCACAGAGTAATAGTTAAGAAAAAGGAAAGAAAAAAAAATACAGAGACTGATAGGGACATTTTTTAGAGAGCAAAAACATTAATCAAAAGTATTTTTTATTTTTATGCTGTGAAGCACACACACACACACACACACACACATACATACCGTGTACAAAACAATCTTAACAGATCAGCATTAATTGGCTTCTCCTTTGCGTTATCTCCTACTTCCTCTCTGCCCTTTGGTGAAATACGTCTTGGCAGGCATGATCTCATTTAAGTTTGTTTTCCTCTCTCCAGGACTGCATTCGAGATGGTTCCAATTTCCAACCCATTCTCCAATTTTCAACCCCAATGACAGACAACACATGCTGAAAGAGCTGTTTAGGTAAAGTAAAGCATTGGTAAGTGATGATTTTCAATGTTGTGTGAGATTGAATTTTTTATTTTTTTTTTTGTTAACATAAATGCTTCTGTAATATACAGGAAATGGAAACATGATGGTTTGTTTTTGTAAAATCAGCATAACAGCTGAAAAAAAAAAAAAAAAAAAACGGTTATCTCTGACAATCTGACTTACGTTACATGCGCAGCTTAGATATGTAGACCGCTGAGATGCGTGCAGATGTTTACATATATATTAAATATAAGTGCTTTTTCAAATATTAAGAACTACTAAAGTGATATAAATATTCCACGTGATTTAATTTGTTTTGTTATTGCTAACATTTTATTGTGTTTTTTTTTATTATTAAGCAAAAAATTAACAGTAAAACATGACAGATTTATTTGACGTTACAAATGATTATACAGTGTTTATATTTTATTAAATATTTTATTTTAATATTTAATATAGCAAGATGCTTAAACATTTAGAAAAAAGAGACTATTCCTCTAAATATAAACTTAATACATCAAAGTTTAATTATGATGAGTCTTTGATTAATTGCGTTTTATATATTTGAACACCTGTATAATGAAATGTAAAATGAAACTAACACAATAAAGGAGGCAATTAGCAATTCCATGTTTTGTTGGTGTTTTTTCTACATTTTGGTAGTATAACCTCATGATGTACATTGTATTTTATATCAAATGTTATATGGGTTATACTTTTTTATAGTATATTTTTATGTGCAATTATAACTCAATATAATTTACAAAATCTTAATATTTTATAAGATCAACTGTATATTGTACATGAGTGATTTCCTTACACTGGCTGTTCTGTGTTGTTTAATAGCTTATATTTCCCAAATATGAATTTAATTTACCATTTGACTGTGTAAAACATGTCCACGTTGACTCTTTATATCTTCGAGGACCAAAAGTACTTCATTACCAGAAATAACATGTAAGGAAAAACATTCTAATAGCATTTCAACATTCCCAAACCAGCCTGTCATCATAAATCTTTTTCGCATTTCCATCGCAATCCGATTACTGCAGCCAGGATGTGAGAACAATAGAATAATCTCAGGACACAATTCTCAAAATGTAAAAAAAATGATCGATTGACTCTGAAGTATATTTAATATACTATGTGCATAATATGTTTTACTATATAACAGTCAGAGTTTATGATTTAACAATCTACTGACAAAACTGGCTATTCCTGCTCACACAATAACTAAAGACACAAGCACTTACCAGTTTATTTAATGCTATCCCTTTATTATAAATGCACTTTCTAAAGTCAAATTGATCCAGTATTTTAACTTCTCATGAATACTGCTTCATAACATAAGCATTATATGAGCTAACCCATGAGCCCAGCGTGTTACATGAGAGTGTTGAGTGCTTTTTGGCTGAAAGCAGACTGTCCGTCTGTCTTTTCTTGTGATAGATGTCTGTCCATTGGCTTTGCAGTCTGGGGATTTGTGCTCTATAAAGCAGCTTCAAAACAGGAAAAGCAATAGTGGGAATAGAGCCGGAGTATAATTAATTTTAGGACTATTATTGCAGGAGGAAGAATTCTAATCAGTTACAGATTCCTTCCTGTTTGGGTAGCGTGACCGTAACCAATTACATGTGAACTCTGAGTTACAGTTTCACTTCCTGTGCTACTCCAAGAGCGAGTGGACAGCACAATGCGATGGAGAGAGGGTGAGGATATTATAACTTTATAAACAAGGGAAAATATTGACATCATGTACGACAACAATATAGTACAGGGTTTGTGTGACTGTTTGAATAAAACATATTTAAAGTCATTCTGAAGGTAATGTGCAATCACCAACACAAGATCAAATCAATAACTTTAATTTCTCCAGTCATTTTTGTGCATTTACTGATTTGAATTAAGTTGATAAGGCTTAAAGAATTTGACATGCTCTATTGCAATATTTACATTTAGTCATTTTGCAGACGCTTTTATCCAAAGTGACTGCTTTTGCTTCAGGAGACATTTTACATTGAAAATCAAGTGACAGCACAACACACACACACACACACACACACACACACACACACACACACACACACACACACACACACACACACACACACACACACACACACACACACTCACACACTGCGTATAATACAAATGTAACATAAAATGTGCTTAAAATGCAACAATTATAATAATTAATATTACCAGAAATTAATATTACCTATTATTAGTCATTTTACCTTGTCACCAATGAATCTGACCCAAAATATCCAATGCACACACATCTTTTGTAGATACATGCATACATATAAGCATTTTTGCCAATTTATTTACTGCTAAAAACTAAATGCATAATGGGGCAGTGGATGTACAGCGCTCTTTTTCACCCTCAGTATCATGACTGAGGTGAGACCCTTGAGCAAGCCACCGAACCCCCAACTGTTCACCCAGGCGCCGCAGCAATATGGCCTCCCCACTGCTCCATGTGTGTGTTCACTACTGTGTGTGTGCACTTGGATGGGTTATACATACATACATACATTTATTAGTCAATTCATTCTTTATTTTTATTTTTTTGGAGTACACTTTCCAAATGCACATTTAAGTATTACAACACAGCTTTTTCAGTTTCTGTAGTCCAATCATGATAGATTACCTCTATAGAATTAACACAAGATAAAGCATCAGTCTGCGTGTCACCATTACAATCGCTCCGATAAGCATCTATGTGTGAAGCTGATGGCACTTCAGTGCTGCTAGTTCACTGAGTTCTTATTTCCTCTCATAGCTCAAGTGAAGGCCGATGGGCTCATGGCACGCCAAGACTAACAAACACGTCTATTTATTCTATTTAAGTAATGACTTATATAGTGTATTACACGGAGAGGCTGCTGTATAAAATACTCATAACATGAAAAATGGAGTCATTTCCGATGCATTGTGGGCGAACATGAAAACCCAAGCCACTAAACTAATACAAGCACAATCGTCCCCCCTGTCCTGGTCAGGATCATTTTCCAAACAAACAGTATTCCTGCAAGAATTGATTCATTTAGACGGTACATTGATCACCTACATCGCCTGCGGAAAGGAGATGGCTTTACAAGCAATAAAATGAGGGACAATTATATTATTTTAGTGAAATAAGACAAAGTGCAGGCGCAGAATGCCAATAGCAAAAGAACTGCATTGTAGGCCAGCAGTAGCACATGTGCACGCGCTCAGTTCTCAAGTGGCATCATAATCCAGTAAAGTTTCTCAGCTCTGTTTCCTGCTGCAATCAGAGAGTGCCGGCTCACCTCTGATTATGTTCATTTATAAAAGCATCCTGCAGAAATTGCAGCCCAGGGCTGATAGTGTATAAAGATGCTGATCAGAACTGCAGCTAAATAGACTGCACTGGGGGGCATGAGGTGTCACACACAGATCTGGAAGACCAATGACTGCATGGAGCTTATTCCAAACACCGCTCCTGCTCGGAATGCACAACAGCATTAGACAACCCCGCTCTTGGACCCTTTCTTTTTGTGCCTCCGATTTGCAAGAAAGCAAATGCTGGATGGGCATGTGCTTTTTCTGTCATGATCGGATTATTCAATCATGAAGGCTTTGTATGCATCTACAGTAAATATTCCTCTGGGTTTAATCATTTTCAATGGTTTCAGGAAGTGTCATTAGGAAACCCACTGAACTAAATAAACCAGGCCATTTTTGAAAGTGTTAAATGGTCAGAAAGAATGCAAGAGAGCTAATCAAGACGTTCATGGTAATTCTCGATGGTCCGCACGTCATTGGGCTATGGTTGACATATTCAGTATACAAATCATGCTACATTCTTAGAAAGAAAGAAAAAAAAAAGTACAATTCTGTCACTGTGTGGTACCTTTTCTTTTCCCATAAAATTTATGTCGGTACTGTTTTTAATGGGTACAACTCCAGTGACAGCTTTTGACACCTTTTTTTTTTTTTTTTTTTTTTTTTTTTTTAAAGTCTACCGAATAGTCTTTCTGCATAGTTGATTGACCCGAATGTTGATTGCACTGAAATGCTTATTACAAGTGTTTCCCTCTGGGTGGTGACCGTTGCTGAAATTCCCTGTACCCATTAAAAAAAAAAAAAATGTTGCCTTGTGGCTTCTACAAAAGCGTTTATCATTGCTTAACAACCTTGGAGTTCATGAAAGATTTGTCTCGTAATGTTATAGCTAAAAATCTTTTCAAATATTTGTATTAATTTTTTTTTTTTTTTTTTTTTTTTAAGGAAACATACCAAATGCAATGTTGCTGTTGTTGTTGTGTTTTTTTTTTTATCATTTTCTTTGACATATTACATTTAGTCATTTAGCAGATGCTTTTATCCAAAGCGACTTGAGGACAATGGAAGCAATCAAATTCAACAAAAGAGCAATAAGCAAGTGCTGTGACAAGTCTCAGCCTAACGAAATACACACGTAGCAAGGTTTTATATATATATATATATATATATATATATATATATATATATATATATATATATATATATATATATATATATATATATATACATATATATATATATATATATATATATATATATATATATTTATATATATTTATGCAACAATTAAAGAGAAAACAGATAGAATAGAAAAATAATAGCGCAAGCTTGTGTTAGAGGCCTTTTTTGGTAAATAAAGGAAACAAATGTATAGAATACAATAAGAATAAAGAAGCTTGCGTTATTTTTTTTATTTTTATTTTTTAAGAAAACAAGCAGTTAGAAAATGAATAGAGTGCAAGTCTGAAAGGGGCTTTTTTTAAGAATAGAATTAGAATAGACAGTGCTAGAGTTAGAGGGTCAAATAAAGATGGAAGAGATTTGCTTTTAGCCGATTCTTGAAGATGGGCAGGTCATTCCATGATAAAATGTGATAAAAAAAATATTTAAATGTATTGGAAATAAAACTACAAAAATTAAATCAGCGTTGTTTTAATTAATTTAGCAGATTATTATTATTATTATTATGAACCATGATTAGAATCACACTGTAAAATATCTCAAATAATACATATCAAACAGAAATACACCAAAAATAAATGAACTTTTCTGAGCTGATCTTCAATAAGGTTTTCCTTCGCTTTTATTTCTTTTTGGAATTTGTAGAAAACCGAAACCTAAAAGAAAAGAAAAACAAAGATAAGAGTGAGCTGTGAATCTGCAGTGAGTTTTTCAGTCCTGGCGGGCTTCTGCTGTGAGATGCCACACTCATCAGCAGCAGTGAATTTAGAGGCTTTGTGAATGAAGCGATTGAAGGCCAGGCTTTGATTGACAGCTCCAGCTCTCTTTCTGGGCCCTCGGGCTGATTGACAACACGGTTCATCTCACATTTAGTGACTGAGCTAATCCAGTAAATTCCTAGCAGACGGCTCACAGCCCTGCTGAGACCTCTCTCTGTCCCAGGTGGACTTTTATCTCCCAAAATAAATATGTTTTTCCATCTGTGACTCTAAAACAAACCAAATATAATTAAGTGCAAGTATATAATTAAGTCTGTTTAGAAAGCACTGGCTTCCAGTAAATTAATACGTAGGCTAATTACATAAGGGAATCTTCCTCCTGTTGTGGTAAGTGTTCACATTTTCATAGGTGTCTTACTGGCTGAAATTGGATCACCTCAGTGAAGCGATTGTTCTCTTGCCAAGTTTAATAATGAACCTGTGTCGCAATTGCACCCACAGAACTGTCTTCTTTCTCACTCCGCTCAAAGTGAGTTTGTGATCTTGACCTGCTGACTTTGTTCAAGCTGAGAATCAAACTCCTTCAGGAATTGAACTAGAGGTCTTCTGAACTCGCCAAACCCCGGAGTATTTCTTCGGTCAAACATTTGCTTATTCCTTAATTCATTTAATTACAGTCTGAACTCAGACTATTGTGGTTCATTTTAACACATGTTTTGCATTGCATAAGTGTGCTGTGCGGAATTATCATTAATCATCAGTATTAGGTGGGAAAATCCATGTAATCATGATTAATTCAGGCCTGCACCATCAGTACAATATTGTGCTGTTGGCTCATTCCTTTGCAGTACATTTTCACATGTCCCTGTTATGTCAAAATATATTGTTAAACTCACTATATGTACGGTGTACATCTTTTTTCTTGTCTCCTGCTGCTGTATTGGAAACTGGCAAATTATTAAGAAAACAGAAATAAACAAAACATGTTTTTGTGGGAATATTGTTTCAACTATTAAACACTTTGTAACTTTTACTTATTAACATGTCTTTTTTTTATCATGTTAGACATTTGTAAGAGACATTTGATTAACAAAACAAACTAACTCATAACTATAATCTACTGAAATATCTAATCCTCTAGAAAATGGTATGGCTTTAGTAAGAAAAAAGTGCAGACATCAGAATGTATAAGCAATGGATTTAATAAATTCTATAATGTAATAGTGTAATGTAGGTTTATTTAGTCACAAAATCATATTTTTGACTTGAATAAAAACAGTTAACATAGATGTTACCTCATGAAACACATTTGTTCAAATCCTGAAAAAAGTTTTCTTTGTTATTTAATTGTCATATAAATCATTTGTTATATCAGTATTAGTAGTCACTCATCATATGTCATACAAGTTGTTTTATATAAATCTAAAAATGAAACGTTACAAAAAGGATGTCCTACATTCAGACATGCTGTCTGTGACAACTCTGTAATTACCTTTTTTAACAGCGAGATCTTCTCCCCTAAGCACGTCATTGCACACTATAGAATTTAGAGCACAGGGCTTCATGTTTTCTTAAGCAAAATTCATTGAGGAGTCATTGCATTTGACAGATTTAATGTGTCTGTCATATTCTAACTTTATGTTGAATAATTAAAAGCATGAAAGAGAGATTAATGAGTGAACATTTCTACCGGGTATTAAACCGTCCGAAATGGAAACGGGCTTTGAATGTCTATCGTCACAGTGTGTAGTTCTGCCCATGAGGGTCTGTCACAGCTGTAGTTGAAAGACACGTCTGTCGCACACATGCATGGGGTGATGAAGGGTTTGATGAAAGAGACTACATCTGATGAAAAAAAAAAGAAATAATCTCCACAGACTTTAGACTGCCTGCAGGTGTTAACATGCATTGGTTGATGCTTCACATTAGCTTGACCTATCATGACATTTTACATCGTACATTCAAACATCTTGTAAATTAAAGTGTGATTGAATGTTAGATGATATCCACTTATCACAAACCACTCACATATGACAGCAGAAACAAAGAGAGACAGACAGAGCAAAACAAACAAACAGAAATGGAGTCAATAAGAAGGCATAAATAAAGGATTCTCCATTGAGGGATCCTTACAAACAGTCAAGGTGCATGTGAGTAAGTATTTTCTTTCATCCTGTGTGTGTGAAAATGCCTTGAGCTGGGCCAACTGTTAGAGTAATCTTGTGTGGATGAATGACAGTTATCAGCTCTCTCTTTCTCTTGAGTTTGTTTCTTTTTTGACAGGTCAGATTAGCTCATTATTGTTTGACGAGCTGTGTCGCACTGACCTGCTGATCATATCCCGTCACAAATTCTGATGTGATAATAGATGCTCAGCTTAAAGACACTGAAAGTGCTCGTGGCCATACAAATACTTGACAAAAAAAAAGTTATTAACCATATTCTAATTATTATCATTATAAATGTTGCCAAATAATCTTATAGGTAATATATACATTTCTATCTATCTATCTATCTATCTATCTATCTATCTATGGAAATATGTCCCTATACCAACATTTTTGCAAAACTCCCAATTCATACCTATACAAAAAATCTACTGAAATGAACACTAGAGGTAGTAAAACACTAACAATGTTTATTCCTTTTTAAATTATGTTTATGGGGGCATACTGTATTACCGATTAATAAACACTTATTTTACACAGTTGTGTGTTATAACCTCGAAACACTTTTATTATACAGTAGTTTATGATTTGTAAACTAATATATTTTGTCACATAACCAGCTCCATATATATATAACCATCACCAGAAACAGAAAGTCATCCGGGTACTTTTTGCCTACTGATTATGAATACTATGAATCTGGACATATTACTGGGCTCACATACTGGTTTTCGCCTCGTATGTAGTTAGTATGTAGTTTTTCCTCCAAATTAGATAAACTACATGCAGTTGCTTTAATTTGGTTCCCTGATTATACAATTTGATATACATTGAAGTATGCAAGTTCTGTGCCACTATGGGCAACAACGGAACTGCAAAAAAAAAGAGGGTTTTACAACTGCTCCTAAAACCCAGGTAACCCTTTGTGATTTGCACAGAAATTACACACATTTAAATGTAACATTTGCATTCCACTTTTTCCAATTTAGCTAAAGATCAGAGTGGCTCTGGGGGGTTTGGGAATGTTAGTTCATCGCCGTTAGAGAGGGCGGCAGCGGCCGGTAAATCAGTGACTTGCAGGTCCTGACAGTGTGCCATTTACACACAATAAATGGCAGTACACTAAACTAAGCTCAAGCAGACTAGCTGATAACAGAGTTGTTCATTTTCACATGTGCATGCTAAACCTGCATGATAAACGAGATGCCTTCTAGCACTTCCACTTGCTTTTTATCACACCACCAGACACATATAGCTCTCTCTCTCTGTCTCAATGTTTTCTCAAAATCATGTGAGTTCAGCACATATCTTTCTCACAAGTCTCATGCTGTCACAGCATCATAATTAACATCTTGTGGAAATCTTGTGTCATTCTCTTTCAGGCTTTATTTATTTGTTTTTATATCAAATGTCCAATATAGCCAGCCCATCTCTGTCATTGCAACAGTGTTGTTTTCAACAAATCTTATTTGTTATTGATGTTACAGTATCTAGATGACACACTGATGCGCAGCATTACCAAAAGTTAAATCAAAGTCAAGTAAAGTCAAACACAAAAAAAAAAAAAAAAAAAAAATAAAAAATAAAAAAAAACACGATTTTCACACAAGTTTTTCATATTCTTTTAAAATGCAGTGTGTAATTTCTGCACAACTACTTGTTGACCAAACATATAGACAGACAGACAGACAGACAGACAGACAGAGATAGATAGATAGATAGATAGATAGATAGATAGATAGATAGATAGATAGATAGATAGATAGATAGATAGATAGATAGATAGATAGATAGATAGATAGATAGATAGATAGATAGATAGATTGTGATCTTGTGCTGAATCTAAATCTGCCCCATGCGACCCTGGGTCTGACCCCCAGATATGACTTCTGTGTGTTTGAAATATGTTGAAAGATTTCTTAAACCTTTCATCTGAACTGTAACTGGAAATGTATGACTATGAACATGAATATTTATATTGACCTGGAATGTAGAAATGCTATGGGACAGAAGCCAAATCCATTGGGCTGCTGAGTGGGCATAGAATTATTTATTCAAATGTTTTAAACTTATTAACTACATGCACACAATGCATCTATAAATGTATCATTTATAACACAACACAATAAAACTGAAAAATATTCTGGATTTTATCAGGCCAAATCAGGTATACATTTCAAACTTAATGTGCAGTTGTTGAAAGTAAAGAAAAAATGATTTAAAGTGAGAAACACTAATGGTATTTTACTTTTAGGTCACTGAAAATCCCAGATGTGTTTACCACTAATACAAATATTAACCTTTTTCTCAAACTCTTCTGGCACAAATCCTGCTTTTTCCTGGGAATGAAACACATACTAGTGCACCTATACTCAAGATCTCTTTCATCCTGTAAGAATTCACACTATTACGTTCATAATCCCACATGAAGGAACGAGACCGCAGTGGTCTGAACATTCACAGCACACTGCAGAGCAGCTCTCAGGATCCTCTCATAGCAGCGTAATAACCTGACACCTGAGACAGCTCCTCAACCCCTTCAGGGTGACAGTTTATCCCCCTGCCCCTGATCTGCCCTGGGGCTGGGCAACTGGCAGTGTCATCTCAGCTTCATAGGGTTCTGGGAAACTCCATCTGGAGAAACGGAGAGCAAGAGAAAGATACATTGATATACTTCAGGATAATCATTTTAAATCATTGAGGGGTTTTATGAACAGGAAGCAGTCTGCATTACCAAGCTCCCTGCCAGTATAAGAGAAAAACAAATTAAGGTCACAGCGTACCTATCACTTCCAAGAATCCAATGCCATTGTGAGATTTTTTTGGGTCTCATTTGCACTTTCAAATTTGCATGTTTGCATATTCAAATTTGGTGCATGAAGATGTGCCAGGTTTGATATCAGTGATGGAGAATATCATTGGATATGGGTCAATGACAAATGTCTGAGATAATATATATATATATATATATATTTTAATGAATTTATTTATATATATATATATATATATATATGTGTGTGTGTGTGTGTGTGTGTGTGTGTGTGTGTGTGTGTACATTTCACATAAAGCTATAATAGATAGCAGATGCATTTTTTTTTTTTTTTTTTTTGTGCGTGTGAAGAAACCCTTTCAATGTCCATAAAGCTTTGTCAGCATGGGTCTATGATAAGTGTTTGGAGGTAATCTGTGATGAGAGTGTGGTAAAACAATCAGCCCAGGGCACGTGTCACTTTGTTATTTAGACATCCTCCAAAAATTGGATGGCATCATTTGGAAAGACTAGCCAGGGAGAGAATGAAATAGAGAAAGATATGAGAGGATGGAAATGAGAAGAACGAGAGAGAAAGTCCGCAGGCCCTGCCTCCTCACGTCATGGTCAAATCATGTGTACAACCTGTTTCCAATAATCTGTTAAATTTGATAAAGAGGGCCCGTATTATATTACAAAGCCCAGAGGCCAGTTGGACTTCTGCTATCATGAATACATTTTGCTCTTATAATAATGTTGCGACTTCAATCGCCCAGCAAAGTAAAACTTGTGCTCTCTGGAAATCAAGTAAGACGGTGACACCTGTATAAATGGAGAGATGATGAGACTGTAATATATTTATGCTCGCTGCATTAGTCCTAAAAGACTCCTACAGCTGTGTGGGTTACAGCGAGACAGGCTGAGCTACAGGAAGTTTGAATATTACGCCACCCGACAACTGATAATACACTCATATACATACTTATAAAAAACTAAAATACTCTCAACTATCATATCAATTTCAGAATTTAAGAATCACAGAAAAAGTGTTGTGTTGGTACTGGCAATGTTTGTACTAAGTGTGGTGTGCTCAGTCAGTAGCATTATGACACTGAACTAATCTGAGAAAAAAAAAAAAAAAACATTTATGCAGAAGATGAATGCTTTCCGTGAAAGCTATATGTGGGTGTAGCTGATGCATAACATACCCATATACACAACATATCTCTTTTTAATTAACATAAAGAATTTAGGTATTTAAAATGTTATTCACTGTTTTTAAACACACTTTTCCTTTTATAGTTCATAGTAAATAGTCCTCACAGTATGAACAAATTCAAAAGGTACATGGCTGCATGGGTAATAATTAAAAGAGTGAAATACTGTTAAAACAGTTAAAGATTTTTAGGATGTTATTAGTATTATTACTATAATATATGATTTTACAGTGTGAAGCAGTATATTATGGATTATATCATGTTTTTTTAGAAAAAAAGAAAAAGGAAAAAGAATCCCATTTGCAATAGAATTGAGTCATGTGGTTGCAGGGGAAGAGTTAAACAAAAATAAGTGGAACTGATGAGATAATCCAAATATATATAAAAATTTGCACTGATAAAATCTGAATTATCTTATTTTTTTTTATTTTATTTTTTTTATTGTGGTAATGATACAATTATATGTTGCATTATAAGGCATTATGTATAACCAATAATGCATTAATTATACCTGTATAATGCCATATAAATAATAAGAGTGTTACAATATCAATTCAGTATTTGAATTTATGTTGCTCAGCAGGTCTGTTATAAATGTTTCTTCTCTTCTACTTACGTGTCCTACAGCATAATAATAATAAAAGCTTTTTCATATATTTCATTAGCTCTAAATAAACTTTTACTTGTTTCCTCTCATGAGCCTGACCTCTGATCTCTGACAGATATGCATTCTGAATACTCACCGCATGCGCACTGGACCATATCAGATTCTGTATCTGGTAAAATGAGTCACTGTCCTTTCATCTGGTGATAGGTTAAGGTGGTCACAATGTTCATAATATAACTCTTTTACTGACCTTCTTTAATCATGATCTCAATGACAATGACATCACTCACCGGAGATTCTATTACAATGGGAGAAAATGTGAGTGTTTGTTATCATTCACACTGATCTTATCCTGAGTTACACCCAAAGGACACCTACACATCAAACTGCCACAGCGTGCCACAGCACATAACCCTCTGCAGACGCTGCCGTGACAAGCAACTTTACGTTGTCAGATAGTTTCCATCCCTGTGCAGTGAACAAAGCATGCCGGATCCAGTGCGGAATTCTACATTACATGCCGATGAGGCGATGATTGCTTCCGTTAATGCCTCTCTCTAACTTTTCCTCTGCCAATGAGAGATGATAGAGAAATTATGGCTTTTATATTAAAGCAATTATTCAGTTGAGGGTGTGCATTACAATAAATATATTAACAAGGATATACGTTTTTTTTTTTTCTTTCTCGGTTTTAACTTTTGTGGAAAATGTTGATAGCATACAGTACGACCTCAAGAAATATTGCTTTTATAAAACGTCAGCAACAGGAATAGATGAAAAGACACCAAATATTCTGATTTTTCATAATACTGATTTATAAAAAATAACAGAACTTGAGAATGAAGAATTACCACCAAGAAATAAAATTAATTAATAAATAAAAATAAGTGAATTAATACTATTAATTTATAATGAATAAGTTATATAATTATTAGACTAAACTTGCAGTTATTAAAAAATATATAAAAAATAAAATAAAGGCTATTGTTAATGATGTAGCATTGTATAAAGCACATCTCTCATAAAAGGTGACTTTCAAACCAAGAGTCTTTTTGTTAGTCAAATTTAAACAACCAACTTGAAAATAAGAGAAACATGCTTGAGGTATTTTTTCAACTTTACGTAAAACTCCTGATAATGGAATTACTGGATTGGATTTTTAACGCTACTTGTATTTATATAGAATGTTTGCATATTGCCATTGTACAATGCTTTGTTTGCTTAGCAAAATTAAGAGGCTTCTATAAGCCAAAGTTTACCTTTCACCTTAAGAACTCAATTATGTTTCCGAAAATTAAACTATATATTGTCAGAACATAACTTTTGTGTTTATTTCACATAGCCTTAGCATTTCTGAAGGAGTTTTCTCATATTTAAACTGCACGTGTCATTAAAAAAAAAAAAAAAAAAAAAAAAAAAACCTTTCTCAGTTAAAATCTGACATTAAGCAGGAGTTTACATCAAATAACTAAGAAAAAAAAATACAGTGGCTTTTAAAAAATGCATAATCTTACTTTTGGAACATTTGTACATCACAGAAGATCTCTTATCAATACTCTTAAAAACACACAACATTCTTCTCTCAATGACCAAAAATAAGCCTGTAATCCTGTAATAAGAAGACCAGGGAAAATATTTAAGAGCATGCGACCCCTTCCTGCAACTGGCCCCAGTGGGTGTTCTCATGCGACCAGACGAAAACATCGTTCACTTCCTATTTTTTATTAGTTACCAGAGCTCAGACCGGATGCCTCCTATTAGTCGCTCCATCAGAGCTCTGCGGATTATTAATGGCACAAATATTAAGAAGAAAGACCCACACGTTCCCTTTAGGGCTGAGATAGTGTGTGTCTGCACGGACGCTGGAGTTTGTTGCGTGTTTGTTTGCATGTTTGTGCGACTGCGTCTGGGTCTCCCCGCTTTGCTAATTGGAAGCCTCCGCCGTTCTATACTCCTGTCCTGCGTCTCATCCCCCAAGGTGCAGGGAATTACTGTGTCTCCCCCTATATTTAGCCCGTTTAAGGTTGTGGTCTGAAAGCTAAAGTCAAAAGATGCCATTCTTTATTAATGTCTGAGGCTATGAAATGGGTCGAGTTTCCTGCAGTCGCCCCAGAGGAATTCACCTTTTCAAATATAACGAATGCCTCAATTAAATTCCCTTTCAAACACCATGCTTATTTTTTGATAACAATCGCTCTCTTTTCTCTTTCCTGTGCCTTCTGCAGAGATGACACATAAGAGCATGAGAGAGAGATGACTGGGAGAGACAAGACTGAGGGAGAGACAGCGAGACGAGGGACCAGCAGATGGCAGGGTAACAACAGTAATCACATCTAAAGAGCTCATCACATGTGTTTAGCATTTAGCTCTTACAATTCATCATAAATACAAATGCATCAGACTCAGTGTTTAATCCCAAAATGCTGCATATCATTCGGCGATACATGAAGCACTGTGTCTGAGAACTATAGAAATGAAAATGAAAAGGTTCAGTAGTAACCTGTTAATTTTAAGATACCTTCCATAAGACTAGTCGACTAGTTTACTATAAAATTAGTATAAAAACCTGAATAATCTCATAATTGATGGTGAACATTTTGTAACAAGAAATGGCTTGTAAATGTTTATCACAGTGAACTTTTGTAAAAATGACATCTTTATACATTAGAAATATTATTCATGTATATTACTTATTACTTATAATTGGTCCAAAAAAAAAAAAAAAAAAAAAAAAAAATCAGGTAGCCTTAGTATTTTAGACTTGAATGGAACCAGTTATTTTTTTATGCTGCCTCATTAACATTGTTCGTAAATTTTACTTAAAACCTTTATGTATAATGCAATATAACATTATAATATTATAATGTACGTTGTAATGCATTATGTGTTTCAATAAGCAATTATAACCAAAGTTAAAATGCATTATAATATTCAAAGGTTTATTTGTCATGTGTTATTATGTGCATTATACTTTCTAAAGGTGTAACAATAAACAGGTATTATAATGTATTATAACACTGGTTACAATTATTCATGAGATCATACAATACATTATAAGGCTATTTTGAGGCATGCTTATTGCAGTAAAACTACTTTTATAATGCACATATATAAAGGCCTTATGTAAACTTTTTTCGTTTGCTTACCTGGCAAAATATGTTTTACAGTGTGCAATGCAGTGAAACTAAACATTCACAACAAGGTATGCAATTTGCTGTATCATATTTACCAAGACAATACATGTTTTGCAATAAAACATGTTTTGCTTTGTTTTTTTTGTAAGCAAAAAGTCTATCACATATTTTTTTTTTTTTTTACCATTATTTTAGCAGGTCTCCTCTTTTTTTTTTTTTTTTTTTTCTTCCATTCTTTAATTTAGATTATACTTTATGTTAATTTTGTGTTATTGTTTGGTTAATGTGTATTGCCTTATTTTAGAGCCATGCATCGGATCATGGAAAGACTGCAAGAAGTTAACATGTGAACCCTCTATTATACCACTATTATGGCATTTATATTATTTTAAGTAGCTATATTTAGAATATATAAGATATATAGGATTATATCAGTTTATTATGAAGAGCTGTCTATAGATTATGTTCTAAATAACCATTCCTCTCAATTCCTCAGCACTCTTCCAATTTTGTAAATTTGCCTGTAAGAAATAGGGCAAATCAAATGATGTATTTCCTAGTTACCATTTCAGTTTGATTGACAACATGAATTTGACATGTCTTGTACAGAGTTAAAAGCAAACATATTCCAACAAAATACCATTTAAGAGAATTGACCAACAGAAAACAACTAAATGCAGAAAACATGATGTCTGGCTGATGTACTGAAGAGAATTATAAGGATTGGAACATTATAGTCAAAATCCTTTTCTCCTGCCTGTTATTGTTTAGCTCTTGTTGACTGTTTCCAATTAGCCTTGGTGTGTGTGTGTGTGTGTGTGTGTGTGTTGGGGGGGGGGGTATTTGAAAGAAAACACAAACTTCTATTTACTCAACTCTTTACTGTTTGAAAACTGGATAAACATATATAGCGATTACACACACACACACACACACACACACACACACACACACACACACACACACACACACACACACACACACACACACACACACACACACACACACAAACACACACACAAAAATATGCATTCAAACTTTTTTTCTTAGCTAAACTACTGTCTTGTGCAATACCTAATAACAGTTTCCCCCCCTTCCCATAGATCATTACACTGACACTGAGAAACTAAGCAATTCTATTTCTTTAGTAATGCACATCAAAACTAGCGGACAAACACACAATGTGAACTTGGTCTGTAGCAATAATATATTGAACATATATAAGTTTATATAACACACACTGAGCTGTTGGTTTACTTTTCTCTTCCTAAATACATAGTAGTTCATACTGAAAAGAAAAAAGAACAAACATGTGTTTACAATAATTTGTTGAATTTTTCCATTAGTGGTGACTGATGTTTGTTGATGTATTCAGAAATTGGATGCAATGATCCCCGGTGACTGTCCTAACATCCAGCCAATGCTGCAAAATAAATCTTTCTGACTGCAATAAAAATGCATTAGGCTTCCACTATGTATTATGTCTTGGAAACATTTCTGATTACATTCCATGTTGTCTGATATAGGACACAAAGATATCGTTTAGTCAAATGGACATGATGTGTTGAAGGTTTCATATCTTTTATTTCAGCTGAGACTAAGATATGTTGAACAGTTTGAATGAATTACAAAATATTGTGTGTTTTGACAAAGTCCCTGTCAGAAGACAGAGGCATTTAAGTAATTCAGAAGAAAGTAAACAAATGAATAATTGGTTAGCAGAGGAACTGATGAACATTCTCAAATGTGGTGGGATAGCAACACTTTACATTATCGGCCATGTCATCACAATCTCATTTTTAAATAATGATCCATTATTCAATAAATTAATAAACAATTTAACAGTTTAAATAAAATAAACTCAAACAGCTTTTTAAATTAACTAAGGGCCAAGTAACAAGTAACACATGAACTCTAAGGAACCTAAACTAATTATCTAATTCTTGTTTACATACAGTTCATAATGTTAATCTTTGTTCAGGACACATTGTTTCTTCCATCCATTCATTCTCCTTCATTCTGCTTGTCCTATGTAGCGTCTCAAGGATGCTGGAGCTTATATCAACATCTCAGGCAGAGAAGGCAGAGAAACACTATGGATGCAAGGCCAGTTTATTATGTAAGATATTCACTTGTGAGGCCACCTTATGTATGACAATAATTATATATATATATATATATATATATATATATATATATATATATGTGTGTGTGTGTGTGTGTGTGTGTGTGTGTGTGTGTGTGTGTGTGTGTGTGTGTGTGTGTGTGTGTGTGTAAACAAAACAAGGAGGCTATGTATGCAACTACACATGATGCCTTATTTGGAATGTCTATTTACTCTAAGTGCAAATAGCCTGCCTTGTTGGCAGAGGCTATTTACACTAACTCCACCCACCAACGTGTGATTAGGCTAGTCAACATTACAAAAACAGTTGAAAAGTTGAAAATAAAGTAACAGGTAGGGTTAGGGTAGGTGTAGGGAGGGCTTTATTGTCCCAATAAGGTGGCATCCATTTAATAATTTGAATTAAAATGAAAATGTACACTCAATAAGTTATTACTGCATACTGTTTTATGATTTACAACAATACTGAGATGCAGATAACTGTCAATAAGTGGTAGCTATAAATAGCAGAAAATCCTGCTATTTTAACATAGTGTAAATAGAATAGCTATTTGCACTTAGAGTAAAAAGCCTCTATCGCTGCTGCCTTTTATTATTATTATTATTTACACATTAATAAAATTCCAATTTGTCATATAATTTCAGAAAAAAAAAAAAAAAAAATTGACACCAACATTTAACATGTATTTTTTACAGTGGTTAAGCCAGAGCAGAGTTATTTATGTGTGCTGGAATCAGTTATAGCAGGTGTTTGGATCGTCTTCATAGTCATACCTAGCATTTTATAAGTGGTTTAATCTATTTCTGTGGGCTCTTCTTTAGTGTCACATGATGAAATGGGCTGCCTGTGCTCTCTGGAAATTGGGAACCATTTGTGGCTGTCCTGCTGCAAGTTTGTGAAAAATCGTCAGGCCTGAAGGAATATCAGAATGACATATCACTCACGTGAACTATAGGATAAATGTACAAAACTTTTATTTATTTATTTATTTTGTTCTTTATATATAAAGGAAATGTGTGTGTGGGGGTGAAGTACTATTTTTAGCAACCTATTTATAAAAATGAGTTGGTATTGAGAATGAAATGATGAAATCAGTCTACAACACTAGTCCTATCACACACACTGTGGCCATGCTAATTAATTTAGAATGAAAATGAGATATATCTGGATAAAGCATAGCAGACCTAAAAACCTACTTAAATAGAGCAATCACAATCTTCATTTATTTTGCTCCTCATTCTTTAATTGATTATTTAAAGGACGGGAGAGGACTATCCAGCTAAACCCTTGGGACAGGCATGCATCAGTCAAGCACAACAACAGTCAAGTTAACCCATGAGCTTTATACATCAGTTTCACAGGTAACGGCTTTTTTTCTTATATTAGTTAGAGTTAAACATTTTACTCATCATAATAGTAACTTTATGTGTTTGTCACGCTTCACCATACGGAATTACTCTCTGTTGAAAAAAAAAAAAAAAAGCATGTAGCATGTCATGTTGGTGATATTAAAATACCTCTTCCTAATATAATATAAAATGAAACAACTGCATAGGCTAGCTACATAGTGTGCTAATGCATTGTGTTATTACAGTATTATTTAATATAAAAAAAATCAACTTCATTACATTATGTTACAGCAGTGAATGCCAGATCAGGATGTAGAAATAGCTCTTAACAGTGGTGCATGCATTTTCAGATTTTGCAGTGTTAGCCAGTCATACAGTAGGTTGATTCCCTCAACAAGTACAACTACTGTGGCACTTTCAAAACATTGCTTCGCACTGGATTGTTTGATGGCATGAGTTTGGGGGTGGGACTACAGTATTTATTTGCCCAACCAATGGGATAAAGTTGGAGTAACATGTTTTAAAAACAAGTATTATTTTTGCAATGCCATTTTATTTAGTCAGCACGGTATTGTACTGTGCAAAACAACAAAACCACATGGGCATCCATTTTGGCATTAGCCATGCAAACAAGTCATTTCTGAGTCTGTGAACAGTCCTGAGTTCAATTGTAGTCATTTTGACAGAATGTGAAAGCAGCTTAGATATCCATTAGACTGATGATATCACTCCTACACAAATAACCAGTTCCACAGATCCCAGAGTTACCTGCTTTACTGCATGCTCAAACAGAAAACACTGAGCAATATTCTGAAACAGCATGTAATGAGGATGAATTATGATAAGTATCAATGAGCTGTGGTCCAGAGATCAGCGTTACAGTACCGTAAACTGCTCCATTTAACTCTCTTCAAGTCCCCGTGGCCCTCTGCTAAATAAGGATATCAATTAGGCTAAAGCATGCAGCAAAGACTCCCATGTTAACCATCAACCCGAGCTTGAATGAATCCTGTGGGATATTGACTGCTGCAGTGATGGGTTTGTAAGTGGGCTGACCAAGGGTAATTAAACCAGCATTATCATGTTAGCGCATTTACAGCCCTGATGAAGCGTTCTGCTTTCTGTGTTAGTATACCGCCACGTGTCGCAAACGACACAAAACATGGGGTTATACATGTGAAGCGGACTTTGGGGTATCATGATGAGCCCGACTGCTCTTGGTACGAGAGTGTCCTTGATGTATGTGCAATTACACTATAATTACAGAGATAATTACTATATGGGCAAGATTAATAACTTTATTATCTGGAATGGTTGGCTTTTAAAAGGGGGGAAATGTATATGTCGCTCTAGAAAATCTAAATTTACCGGGAGTCAATTAACGAGCTTATTTTGAAACTCATTATTCATTAGTTCTACCTTGGAAAGGCACCTTGAAAAGTGAATTTAATATGTTAAAAAGGGTCAGAGAGTCTCAAGTACAATTATGGCAAAAGTTGTTTCAGACAGCATAAAGACATTAAAATCCCCCCTCATTAAGAATCATACTGAAAAGCTTATTTAGCAGTGCTTGTGCAGACGTTTCCATCTTTGCTTAATTAGAGCGCTAAATAATTCATGTGGGAGTTTCAAACTCATCCTTCGGTCCAGTCGAACGTCTGTGATTTTCTGCAAGAATGGTACTTAACCATTTTTTTTTTTTTTTTATGTTAACAAATGCGAAAAATTCATGAATTTGAACAAATTGGAATAGTCACAAAAACATTAATTAGGTAAAAAGTTGATTATGAAATTATTGTTATGCCATCAACAGGTGAATGTTCTGCATGAACACCATATTCAAATTTGGCAACCACTGCTATCTATTAAAACATTACATATTTTTATAAACTTGTTTAACCACAGGTGGGCATTTATTAATATGTTTTTTTTTTTTTTTTAAGTTAAGGTCACGGTAAGAACGTGGTCAACAAAGTAACTTCTGTGTTGTGAGGCTTATTTTTAATTTCCTAATTATTAGAATTCACATCATTGTTATTATTATGTATTATTACATTGTTGTATACATGTCTATAGTAAATATTAATTTCTGTTATTTATTTACAGTCACAACCACTGACATTCAGCTGACATTAATAATTATCTTTTGAGGCTTATTGATTAAAAACATTTCATTTTTATTTCTTAATTATTAGAATTCACACCATTGTATATGTGTGTGTATGTTTATGTATATGTTTACAATAAATATTAATTTATATTATTTATCCACAGCCACAACCACTGACATTCATCTCTTATTTATATGAATATTCACATTTAAATGGCTTTTTGAAGGAATAAATCATGATTCATCTGTAATATTTCTGTAATTGTAACTGTTAGCCAGTAAACGGTACATGCAAACACCCTGCTTTTAACAGAGCAGACTTAAACATATTGTATCAGTATGCTTTTATAGGGCATTTTAATCAAAGATCACTTGCATGCAGAACTGCTATAAGAAGATTTGCTGCCATCAGCTATTACTGTTCAGCTTCAGAGAGGGCAGCAACCCTCCAGTATTTTTTTCTTTATATATTGTGTAGTATGTGTCTTTTCTGGGAATTCCACAATAAAATGACTGTTATTTATCATTACAAAGCCCTTTATCATTTAGTCAATAAAAGGGCTCTCTCTCTGTCTCTCTTCACGTTCCGCGGTGGGCTGCGAGTCAGATATCTGTATTAGTCTGCGGCCGCCTCGGGGCCGGCAGTGTCAAAAGCTAAATCATGATCAGCACTGGCTTTCTGGCTAAATTGTGTATGAAGGCCTAGGGCGGTAAAGGTGCACTCGCTCATTACTTGAAACAGAAAAAAAAGTTTCACTCTGCCTCAATTTTTTTTCTCTCTTTTTTTTACCACCACAACAAGGCCACATTTTCACCTGTGCATGCACTTATCCAAAGACAGGGTCACATGTCATCTTAACAGCCAATAGCTTTAGCCCGTCACAGATTTGCCTTTGAGTATGAGCCAATATATGTATATATGTATAAGATATTGTGAAGTCTTTGGTTATCTACATCTTTTAGCCTGAGGGAAATGGGATGGCAGTAGAGCCACCAATGGAAGGATCGTGTGAAGGGTGAGTGTACAGGTAAGGTCAATACCACTCTTCCCATCATGCATTCAGACCTTTCTATTAATATTAAACATGGCCTCCACTGTCCCATTCTTCATATGAATGCTCCTTTTATGAAGCACAAGACGGGCTGCCCGGTCAGGGCGGTTTGCATGTTGATTCGCACATTCAGTCACAGAGGGATGGACTCGTGCGGGTACTGTGCAGAGTGTGTGCATATTGCATCCAGATCTGCAGAGGCCTGCCTCTCTGCTTTCTACGTTCGGACATTATCACCTTGGCAGTACACTAAGGGGCCGCCTTCCCTATGGGCGGCACTTCTGCCAGTGCTAATTAATTAAAAGGGCAGGTAGGCCACAGTCGAAACTGAGCCCTGAGCCTTTTCATCTCACTCACAGGATGCCTACAGATTTATCACTTCTCTTTTTCTTCCTCTTTCTCTCTCAGTCTCTTTTCATCTTTTTGTCATTCCGAACACATGTCCGAATCTATGTTGGTTCTTTTTCCTTAGCAATCTTTTCTCTACATCCAGACATAGCAGAAGACAAACAAATCTCTGGTGTACTCATTAGGGTTGAGAACCTGAAATCTGGAAACCATTGTTTGGATACTGGAACTGAATTTGAATGACTTTTTTTGAAAAAACAAAAAACAAACAAAAAAAAACTTTATAATGAATGTCTGCAATCACCAATGTAGACACTGTATGAAGATAATTTGATTACTGAATCTACAGCAACATAGCCAATTAAACGCTTTAGATGCGAGTTGGAAGTGAGTTTGAAACCAATATGATGAAAGACAAATGCCTTTCTATTGAAATGTCCGTGCTAGTTACGCTCTACAAGAAAGAAAGAAAAAAAAAAACCCTGGAGAGTGTTTTTTTTTAATGAATTGCTCTTTTGAGACAACTACTTTTGATGAATCAGTCAAAATCTATATACATGAATTTTGACTTATTAAACCAACTTAAACCGAGATCTGTCAGTGTCATCCATGACACATTATTTTGGATAGATTTAAACAGACTACTTCAGTTAAAAATGAACAAATTAATAAATTTTTATCAAGGTGTAATAAATATTATTTGGTTAGTAAACATTATGTATTCAGTTAAATAGATATAACGAACATGTTAGGCAATGATTTAAGTTTGTGGTTATGATGATTACAATGTTAGGATAATATCTGACATTTTTTTATGGTGATCCAAAGGTGGCTTTATCTGAAGTCTTCACAAGTGTTGCGGTCATCTGGATTCTTCACAAAGGCTGGATCTAAATTTAAGCTGCTGCAATCTAGGAAATCATGAGGTAGAATCAAGAAGGTAAAATAATTAGCACTGTTGCTGTTTATAGTAGGCCTATATCTATCTATTCAGTAGTTATGACCAATTTTTCAATTAGGACTAAAATAATCATTATTGAAATTGTTACGAAACTGTTAATCAGTTTAATCAGAATCAGAATGACTAAAATTTTTTCTGTTCCCATCTGCAGTGCTGGTGTTTGTGGAATGGGCTGAACAGGGAAGAATCTTTGCTTGTGCTTCTCTCGTCAGGAACATTAGCATGCACATTTAGCGTTAAATTGAGAAAAAGAATAAAAGTAGCACAGTGAAATAGAACAGCAAACAAGTAGAAGAGACATAATAGCAGCACATTTAATGAAAGGTTAAATTTTCATTTACTCTCTATTGACTGAACGAAAAGAGCCATTTTTTATTGTATTGGCACGATGTGGCCCATTAGTGCTCTATTGGAATTGGTTGTTGTTTTTTTTTCCTCCTCTCCTTCTCTTTTCCTCACTGTAGCGATCGCTCCAAGCAAGAAGGGCAGAACTTTCCCCGTTTGCGCTCCCCCAACAGCGGGATGGAGTCTACACCTCTTTCATGATGTCCACGCGCACAACACGCTTGGTAATTTACCATCGATCTGTTGTTCTCTCTTTCCCTGACACATCAATGACAATCTAATTCCATTCACTGGATTCTATTGGCCTTGTCTCTGCAAAGTAACAAGACACATTGCTTTGTGTTTAACCCAATAAACGGACGTTTCGTTTTGAGCAGATTGGGTCATCAGCACTGACCGGCCTCTCTCCTCACATTCAGTTTGCACTGGGCTTTAATTGGACTGTTTGGGAATTGGGACTCGAGAATGCGCCTTTATTCTAATTGCCTCAATCCCCAGAGCCCAATGCAAATATTAAATATATTAGCTGGTAGATTGGCAACACATTCTACATGTCTGTCTCACATTAGCAGTCATTTTGTGGATGTCTTTCTGTGAGTGTGAATGCAAGTAGGGCAGCAGATGGCCCTCATCTCGCGTGCTGCTGCCGAGCGGACGCTCTCTTCAGGATCACACAGGTCACAGGACGGTTCAAACCTCCGACATGGCTGCCAAGCTCCTGCCATCTGGCCTGCCAGGTCAAGGTTGCAGCCAGACTTATTTGACGCACCGCATGAAATGGTATTATCTTGACTGTTTTCCTGTGAACTCCCCACAGTGAGTTTTGCTGGCGTTCACATACTGGCATTGTTTAGATCCATGCTAAGCCGCTACATAGTTTAGCCTCCCGTTGATTAACAGTTGTAGTCCTGTCTGTCAAAAAAAAAAAAAAACAACTCTACACCATCTCATTTCTCTTTTTTTGAAACAGCCGCACACTCCATTTATGGCCTGCAGATTTTCATCCGCTTGCTTGTAGCTCTCTCTAAAGCTTTTAAGAGTGTAAACCTCTTGGGACTTTACAGCCTAATTTTCTGTCTGTGGCTGGGATCTGCTCGCTTCCTACCACGTTCACAAGCCGTAAATGTAGCTGGAAGTCTTTCATCTGGTCAGTGTGGTATGGTACCTGGGGTCTGCGGCCCCTTACTGGATTAACACCCTGATAAAACTGCTCCCACACTGAGCTTTTAAGAAGCTCCTCTAGCCACAGAAACAAGTATTAAAGTCGTTATAGCCCTGGCCACTAATTAATTGTTTCCAGTGGAAGGCAAAGCTGCAGAGGAAAGCCCCATTAATTTAGCATTACAGCAGAAACTAACTCCCCAAGCATACATGTATTATATGAATTTGACCATGTACTATGGTCTTAATTCTCATAGCACCGTCATCTCTTTGGATGGCAGAGACTGTAAGAAAGCTGTTATATTTTAGGATTGTTTACAGTTTTTCATTTTCATTTTATGTATGACACATGCTGTTGTGAGGTGTGGGCCCACTGATGTAAGGGAAGCATTAAAGTGAAGAAGTGTTTACACTGCGAATGTAACAGGAGCACAGCTGAACACAAGAGCTGAGCTAAGATCTTACAATCTGGAAATCTGTCCTTATTTGTCTGTCAGTATTAGATATTTCTCTCTTTATCTGATATGTGCCACGTCTAAACATGAGTGTTGTTCTATCAAAGACCATTTTTGCCAATTTCTGTGCCTGTGTATTACGACAAACTTCTGCTTTCCCTGTTGAGAGCTCCCATATTGATAACTTATTTGGTGCATGGTGGGTCCCCACTGCATTCTGCAGGATCTAATCATCTTTCTCACACCAGGTTGGAGTGAAAACCGTCCCACCTGCCTTCCATCACCAATCCCAGAGCTTCTCATTGCCTGATCCTGCATGGCTGCTGTTGTTAAAAAAAAAAAAGACCAAGTCAAGGCCCTCAACTCAGACCCCTCATGCAGCTCAGGTCTCCAAACTGCCCACACATTGGAGCAAATCAAGTCTTGACCTGGAGCATTTAGACGCAGTAGAACATTATATTCTCATCAGAGGCACCAAGTGCCGTAAAGCATGAGCTCTTTGCAATGAAACATGGCTTTGCTTATACGCCGCGCTGTGCGGAAGCGCCACTAAACAGTCATACATCACACCAGGCCTCACATCGTTCTCTTTATTGAGAGGGAAAACAAAGGGTTGAGCCTCCCAAATCATTACTTTCTCCCACGATTTTTCAAAAACCTCCACAAGTTTTTCTTTTGGGGTCCACAGAGCGCTAAAGAGGTAAAGATAACAAAGCACTGCTGTTCCCTCAACACCTCCCCAACCGTAACGGCCCTTATTTTTGTTAACTAACCGGGTGTGAGTTATTTACACGTCTAGTCACGATTGCGCTGCAGCTTGAATATGCATTAGCCTGTATCCAATGCATGCCGTTATCTCATTATGTGAAACTCTTCTAAACTAGGATAATACATCAGACTGATATTCAGAGATGCAATAAAAGGTGAGGATACTCCATTTTCCCTGACACATCCCTCGTTCAAAGTCAGTTGTGTCGCTTAGACTTTAATAATGTCCCATTATGCAATATGTTTAGAGAATTGATCGGTGAGAAACACACAATTATCAGGAGTCTGATTTAATGAGCATTAATCCATCTCTGTGCGGCACAGCACCATTTTTAATGTCTGTCTCTTGCTCAGATGCACTAGTCTCTGTCTCGGCGAGAGGACACAGGTGACTGAACCTGAGAATGTCTTAGTATGAGGATGATACATCGACGGGCAGCACGGGATGACAAATCCAGCCGAGACTCAGCCAAGAAGAGACATATTGATTTCTCAATGATTAATAAGTGGAAAATAATTGTATTTCATTAAGATGAATGGAGTTTCATTTACTCTGTCTCTTCCCTTCACTTCAGCTGGGGCAGGCAATCAAATCTCCACTGGTGTCACGTTAGTCTACCATGGCAACAAGGTCAGTGAGCTGGTGAAGGCTTTAATCAGAGCCATGGGAGCCTTCACTCTTCAGCTGTTTTTTTTTTTTTTTTTTTTTTTTTTCAGACAATCTTAAATATGTTTATCCTGTTCCACCTCAAGGACCTTGAAAAGGAATAGTTTGCCCAAAACTGAAAATTCTCTCATTATTTACTGGAATACCTTGTTCTTTTCCATACAATGAAAATGTGATTTTATTTTATTAATTTTTTTTCTCATTATCCATGTAGCTGATTCTGAAGACATACTGCTTTGCATGAGGATTAATATTTCTCTGGACATACCTTTTTCTTTTGAGTTCTATGGATGAATAAGTGTCAAACAGATTTTAATGACATGAGGACAAATACATTATCACAGAAGTTTCATTTCTGGCCAATCTATTTACATGCAGTATGTCACACAAATTCATTCTATTTTAGCATCTTTTGATAAAATGTGCTGTTTCTTTGCATTTGCCTTCCTCAGCCCCTTCCATTGCATATATGTAAAAAAATAAATAAAAAATAAATAAATAAACACAAAGTATCTGTTAAAACAAAAGCGTCCAATTTACGGCACGTTTGGCCCTTTTCCAGAGCTTACAGGCCAGTGGCACCCACAGTAAAGGGTGGGCTACAGAGTAAACAGCAGCAGCCAGGGTCTCACTGCACTGTGCATCATTTTAATGTTCATCTAATGACATTCCCTCACTGTTTGTGTCATGGGCCATCAACAATCATAATTGTAAATTGATTCATTGTCAACTGAGGGTGACAACATGCTACTGACAAAAAGAAATTGATAAGAGAGAACAGGTTCCTTTAATGAATATATCAATAACCTGTGACAGCTGAAAAAGTACCTCTGTGAAATTTCAAATAAGCACAAACTCGTCTTGAGGTTGCTCCATTTGTTTTAGCTCTACCTGCCACATTGAATTTTACTTCGCAATAATTACTCTGCCATGAGCAATTTCATTTTACTTTTACTTTTCAGAATACATGTCAGCCGTGGGTTTAAGTTTGAGATTGCATTTGATTGTAAAATGGAATCATTTGATTACCATGTGCCATCCGATGCACAGAATACAGATAACTCAAAAAATATCAAGGAATTCAAGAAAATCATAGAAATTATATATATTTTTTTAAAAAGTCATGCAATTGCTATATAAAGCAAGTGCATGTGCAAACCATAGTGTGATGTATAAAAAGGTTTTTTTTTTTTTTTTTTTATCAGGTTTTGTCACTGAATCAATTAATGCATTGGACAAAATTATTTATTAGCAAATCTGTATGAATTTGATTGATTTTTTATGAAACATCCTTATCCTATAATCACAAAAGGGAAAGGTTATGGAAAATTCATTGGTCAACACCCTTGAATTGAACTCTTCTTTAACTTTTCGCTTTTCATTTTGGTCATTTTATAGACCGAAAAACCAAGACTTGAACTGTCTGTTACCTTGAAATGTGCTGTTGCCTTTGTTACGTGATAGCATAACACCTCTTCACCTTCGAAAAAATGACGGTCATACATCAAGTAAATTGTACTGAGTTAGACTGACAAATATCACTCTAATGGACATTTAATAGCTTGTGTGGAAGGACTAAGGTAAGCGATATAATGGTAACATCAAGCCCATTGTGCACATGCTGACACCACGATTCAATTAAAATGACTACTCAGTCTGTCCCTCGTGTTGAATTAATGCACATACATGAAAGTGGCATCGAATCGGCCAATTTTCACCTTTCTTGAGAAAGCCCCAAAATAAAAATGTTTCATACAATAAGAAGGCTCTGATACATGGTTATCATAACACAAGGCATCACTCGGTTGATGGTTCAGGTATTAATAGCATTTCAATTGCTATGGCCTGCTCTTAATGGCTGATTTATTTGATTTTAATACCCCTGTCAGGAGGTAGAGCCAGGAGAGAGGCCTGTATAATGGTGGCACATTTTGCCACTGTCCATTGGGAATGCTTTGCACTAAAGCGAAGCCTTTTGATATGTGGCCCATGGACTCCAGCAGCTAGTCGGCTAGCATTCATTCAGTGCAGAACTGAAACAAACCCCATCCATCTCACTCCTAGCTACTCTATATCTGATCAAAAGCATGCAGCTCTGTGCAACACTGGAGTAAAAATACATTTTATTAGCAGCAATGTAAAATCTGTTCATTTGACAATTTAAAAAAAAAAAATAATATATATATATATATATATATATATATATATATATATATATATATATATATATATATATATATATATATATATATATTTATATATATATATATATATATATATATATATATATATATATATATATATATAATGTATTTATTTATTTATTTAGGCAAAGCATTGTCAGAAGTTTGCAGATCTTCATTTGCATTGGTGGATGTTGGAATTCTAATGGACAATGTGTGGAGACAATGAACAATCCATGGCTAGCTTATGGAAAATTTATTAAAATGAATATTAAAATTGAAGAAAATTCAAATAGACTTTGCATGCAGTGTGTAAAAAATACATGTACTGATTAAGAACATACAGAATCCATAGCAGATCCTGACGTGGGCACCCAGTACCCAAACTGAAATTGGAAAGAAACACTACATGCAAAATAATACAATCTATGAGCGGCATTGACCTCCTTTAGGACTGTTGAATCTCTGTGTGTGGAATCATGTGGGGACCAGGCTAGATTCCCTTTAGTAAATAAATTGACTGGAACTGTGTCATTTACCAGACTATTAATTGACTAATGTGCAGCGCTGCCTGCTGTGACATAGGTGTGACCGTGGGACTTATCATAACGGATTTAAGGAAATTAGCCGAGGCAATGAAAAAAAATAAAAAAATAAAAAAATACAAAAACATATGTGTTCTTGCAGATTTTAGAATAAACAGCCTTCCAGCACTGAAACAATACAGATTTTAAGAGTGTTCAAACAACGATTAGTGTAATCGCTTAAGTCTGTCATTATGAGATATCTATAACCATTAGCAATACATTTCCCAAGACAGCAAAACACAGTGCATTATCATTTATATAATTATTCTCTCTGGCAAACCAGGTGATAAATTAGGACCTGAAACATTAGCAATAATATATAAAAAAAAAAAAAAAAACTCTGATAAATGTTTATTAAGAACAATATCTCTGTTTTTTATTAATTATTAAACACTTCTATTCATTGTAACTTTGTAATGTTTTTCAGATATTTTATATATGCTAATCTGCATAATTTGAGTGTCAAGTAATGTTGTAATGTTTGTTTATGGTTAACAAATAGCATGTTTACTGTTACCAAACAAGATAGCAATTTCCTATATGTATATAGCCTTTGCTTTCAGCACAGTTTTGTTTATAATGTGAAGTTAAAACAAGGCTAATTATCCATACAATTTAAAATACAAAATCTTTTGAGTCTCTGTAGTGTTGGGTATCAGCTGACAACTAAAACCTATACATGTACTATATAGATTACCTCTGTTAAACAAATTTAGTCTCAAACAAAGGTCAATAAAATCAGTACTTCAATAATGATCCTCTAAATGTCAGATGGGTGATATTGTGATTTCCTCAGCAGGGTGTCTTTATTCAGCATGAGGTGTTACATCTGCTCTCAGCATTCATTAGCTCTCTGCCTATACCATAATCCCTCAGCTGCCTGTCTATAGATTTGCTGTCCTCTTTATTGTGAAAGTGATGCCGACATCTGAACACTCCAATGGAGAATGAGCTAAGAGAAAGGACAAAAAACCCTGCTAAAGGTTAAGCATGTTAGATGAGGTGACAAAAGCTGTTTAGGGTTAAAGTATTGTTGAAGAGAGACACTGATATTAACATGCTCACAGCTGATTTGGTTAAGACTCGTTGCTTTATAGGTCATTAGTGTTTGTGTTGCATTAGCTGCAGTGTACTGCAACTTGCAGTGTTGGTGTCTCAAAATGCTTGAGAGTTTAATTAAGAATTTAAAAGCTTATGTTCCTGTGTTATAAGTCGCTTTGGGGAAAAAACTGTCTGCTATATGCAAAAATGTAGATTATGAAACATACCACACTTTTTTATTATTATTATTTTTATTTTGAAATAAAACTATTTCAAAATGAAATGTTACAAATGTCAGACATCAATATTTAGAAAGTGTCCGTTTTTCAAAAAAAGTGAGACATTTTTGCACTTTAGATGCAGAAGGACTGCTGGGCGGTCACTCTGTTTACTTTGCCCCTACCGCAGATACCAAAAAAATCCATCTTTCCTCCTTCAATTTTGATTCTGTCCATCTCACATCAGGCACAACTAATGTTCCAGACCATCAGTCATGATTTAGAACACAGATATCCTTAGTCTTATTTAGAAATATGAAAATACATTTCCAAACCTCTGCTGAGGCTGCCCATTTAATTTGAGAAGAAACAGATGTACATTTCTTGTTTATAGCATCCCGAACAAAATGATTACATCCGACAGATAACGATAATTATCGGAAAACCATTAACATTCCGACACTATCCATACTCTCATTGTTTACTGTACTTAAAAGACATGCAGCAGGGAGAAAGCACAGCCATTTACAACTAAAATAAATGTGAGCCTAAATGACATTGCATGGGCCCATGCACATGATTTTCTTAGGATTTCTCGTTATAGTTTCCGACAGTCATTGAACACACTCTCAACGCTTAAAGAGTCATGTGTTCAATGCTTATCGTATAGTGTTATTCAAACATGGTAGTGATCCCTCTGGAATGAAAAGGCAAAAAAAAGAAAAAAAAGAAAAAAACAGCAACATTGGACTCTTACATGGACTTAAGCCTGTACTTGAGATCTGGAAAGAAGTCTTTCCAGAATGACACAATCAAACAGCACACACTTCAACACCATAAAGTAACTAAAGTATAAGAAAATAATTTTCAAGAAAGTCTTCATAATTACCGTAGTCAAATATATGACATATGACATTTCCAAAAAAAAAAAAAAAAACATTTAGAAAGGTGTGCTTGAGCAGGGCTGGAACTGAACTCTGCAGGTAGGTAGATCTCCAAATATAGGATTGAGGAACCCTGCACGATAGCCTTAAATATACTGTCAGAATATTGTAATTTCAATTGCCTTCTCTGTCGACATGATTCTGGTGAATTGCAAAGTTGGTGCAAACATATCCACATCACTACAAACAAATGCTTTCTTAACTGCTGCTTTCTCACCACTGTCATTTTGTTGTGTGATTATTTTGTTATTGAGAGGAAAACACACAGCAAATATTTACATACAGTATTAATCTAAACGCCACTCTCATCAGTGTGGATGGCATCTGGATGTTCGTTGATAGTATTTTGCTGCAAAGGCATATCCAACTTCTTTTTACTTCTAAGCAAAGATTGAAAAAGAGCTTCACTGTGGTTATATAGGGGCACTGAATTGCGGTCTTGTATTTTACATGTACGCAGGTGCGATCATGATTAATAAGTTCCTTGCTGGAGTTTACTTAATGGCAACTGGTGCCACTAATAACAAGGGTTTTTGAATTCTACATACAGCCATAAAAATAAAAAAAATGCAGTTGTCAGTAGGACAGGGCCATACAGTATGTCACATTCACATTGTTTGTGTTAATTTCTTAAAATTTTGCTAATGTTTCCTAAAGAATCTGTCATTAGACTAATTTTACAAACATTCCTTGCAATTATGAGAGAAGACAGATGCCCATATTTGGTCACACTTTATTTTAAGCTCCAGTTCTCGCTAACAAACCATTAACTGCGACGTTTGCCTCAATAAAGTCCTAATTTGCTGCTTATTAATAGTTAGTAAGGCAGTTGTTAAGTTCTTGAATCAATATCAATATTGAATATTGAATATTGTTAAGTCATAAGGGTCAATTTTTTTTAAATTTAGATTTATACATCAACTGAAAGCTGAATAAATAACCTTTCCATTGATGTATTCTTGTTAGGATCGTACAATATTTGGCCGAGATACAACTATTGTAAAATCTAGAATCTGAGGGTGAAAAAAAAAAAAAAAAAAAAATAAATACTGAGAAAATCGCCTTTAAAGTTGTCCAAATGAAGTTTTTAGCAATGCAGCGACTTAAGACTGGTTTTGTGGTCCAGGGTCACATATTAACTAAGGATCTGTTAAGCATTATATAATGTTTGTTAATGATTTATAAATTACATTTATTATAAAGTGTTGCCATTAAAAAGTTATTATAAAGTGTTGCCCTGGTCAGGAGAATACAGTTATGACTAGTGGTTTATAACCATTCCAAGCTGATCTGACTTTATTTGCATTTATCAGTTTTAAATACATTTGCTCTGAACGTTCGCTCTGAACTCTAAATTTGAGTGCTTGCCTTTAGGTGTCAATACATATGCCTTCACTTATCATTTTTCTTTGTTTCTTAAACTTGACTTCTTTTTCCCAGAATGTTGCTGGGTAATTTAAGTTTTGAAGAAATCACCTCTAAGGCTTTGTGAATCTCTCTTTTGCAAGGTCATAAGCACCCCTTAGCTTGTTTGTATATCTCATATGCTAATATCCATTAGCTAAGGTGATTAGTTGTAATTATTTACTGTAAAGACTTACACTAATTAGCCTTTCCTATGGAGCAATGGTGGGTATATCTGGGAACAATTAGGCCCCTTCCACATTAACAGCAGAAAGGAGGAACACATCAATTACCCAGCACCATTTTACATTTCATCTTCTTATTGGGCCCCTGCTAATGTTGACCACTTCCTCTGCCTGCAGTTTATTTTGCTTTGGTGACTGTGGCCTCCACACATTGACCGTTCACTGGTCAGATAATCCATAATGGCCTGGCAGACGGATTGAGCTGCCAGGTTCAGGCCATGAGATTTGATCTTACCATGAGAACCTTTTTCATGTATTTCAAATACATGATTCTGAGGTGCAGTTAATTACTGTAGATTATGTTTTAGACCTATAAAAGTATTCTTAAAAGTATAATTCACCCCAAAATTTAAATTTTAATTTTTAATTTAATCAAAAAAAAAAAAAAAAAAAAAAAAAACATTTTGCTTAAACTTACTGCAATGTGATGAAGTGCCATTTTTAGTCTGAATATCAATACGATTGCAGTATGTGAATCCAAACAGTGTATAAAGACAGAGCATTATATAAAAGCCTGTTCACATCATGAATGATAACTATGTTTTAATAATCATTCAATGATAAAAGTTCACACCACAGCTGTAATGATAACACAAGCTATGGTTACATGCACAATTTTTTTTTATTTATTTATTTATTTTTTTTCAAATGTTGCAAGCCTTTGTCAGAACTATTAACTGTTATTCTATGGTTGTACTTTTGTTTACTTTTTTTTTTTTTTTTTTTTGCATTGAAAAACAGATACAGGTTCCCATGAAAGTAAGTAAATAATGACAAAATTGTCATTTTTACACTACTTTTTTTTTTTTCTTATAGTCCTGATGTCATAGTAATGACCTCAATGCTGATGTAGTTTACCTCAGTGCCAGGTATTCTCCTACAGAGTGCTCTGGTCTAGTCCAAACACACAAGCTTTCCTTAATTCTGTGATCAACGGCCTTTTAAACGTGTAAGAAAATCACCACTGTGCTGAACCCCTGACCTACTAACATAACCTCTGAAGGAAAAAAAGATTTATACCAATCAGGAGAAGCTGACGCTTGACTTGGAATTAAGGACACAGTGTAGGACCCTTAATTAGAAGTGTAACCTTTTCCTGACAGAGAGATTTGTTTTTGCAGGGTCCGTGTTTGGGTAAGTTCTACAGGGAGCAACTGATAGAGAGATATGGGTTCTGAATGGGCTCAGCCAACTGGGTGTTTATTAGAAAACTTGTCCCAACAAAACCCAATCAAAGGCCAAAGCAGCTCTGTGGCAATCACTCTAATAGGCTGTTTCCTCTGAGAGGCCTTCAAAGTGTCAGCAATATGTCACCAAACTGAAATGTACAAAAACAAATCATGACTGGGGTAAGTAGCATTTGAAACACTTATAAAAGGCAGGAGTTGTCCTGTCAATGCTTACCAAATTTGTCTTAATTTTAAAAATGTTTTTATTTAATGAAAATTTTGCCTTATTAAATGAACTATTATTTATAAGTTTTATAATAATAAATCTGAGGGTTGCCCCACCTAAAAATATGATTAAAAACCATGCTGTGTATTGTAAATAACAATGTTTTATAATTTAAATAATTGTGTAAGTACTAAAACACAAACGGGGCAAAAATACATTTTAAGTATAGAAACATTTTGAGTCTCCCTCTCCCTTGCCTCACAGTGCTTTGGTTCAAATGCCTGCTTTCCTCTTTTACATCACCTACACACACACAAGTCCAGTGAGAGAGAACAAAGTCAATAGTTGTGGAACTCCAGTAAGTAAGGCTGTCAAAGTTATTTTATTCACTTAAATATTGGATGAAGTGATTTATATTATTTAACTATATATATATATATATATATATATATATATATATATATATATATATATATATATATATATATATATATATATATATATATATATATATATATATATATACTTAAGCAAGTACATAAACAATAGTGTTTGAACCTGTCTCCTTACCTTACATCAGTTTGCAAAGGAAACTTATAATGATTTATAATTTGAGGTGTCAGGTTCACAAAAAAAAAAAAAAAAAAAAATTCATGTGTTATTATGAAAAAAAATCTTTATGAGTTTACAAATGATATTTCTTCAAGCTCCTTTTGTGCTGATTCTTTTGAAACTGTGGTCCATCTTTTTTGGAGAATTTTAGCAAGATAATTTACTTATTTTGTTTATTTTCTTTAAGAATGCAATCTATAATAATCTACATTTTGCAACAACAATATGTATAAGAGTAATTGGAACCATTTGATCTAGGAGGTGGGGATAGGTAGGTTTAGGGGCGGAAATGGGATCCATGGGGTGGAGATAGGTAGGTTAAGGGGTGGAAATGGGATCCAGGGGTGGAGATAGGTAGGTTAAGGGGTGGAAATGGGATCCAGGGGTGGAGATGGGTAGTTTTAGGGATGGAAATGGGATCCAGGGGTGGAGATGGGTAGGTTTAGGGGTGGAAATGGGATCCAGGGGTGGAGATGGGTAGGTTTAGGGATATGTAAAGTTTGAGGAGTTGGATCTTGAGTTGGAGTTGGTGCACCACTGAAATACCAGTTTACTTACATGGTAATTCCTCAGGAACTGACCACTTAATATAGAGTGTAACATTCTGGACACCAACCACAATTTATATGTAAAGCCTAACTTACTGGCTGCTGCTGTGCAACATCAGAGTAATTACAAGATAAATTTAATATAAAGTGTAACACTTTCTTTACCAAACATGCTAAAACTTGTACTTTCATTACCAAAAATTGTTGTAACCGTTGTCCTGTTACACATTTGTACTTACACATACCATTCAGTGGGTTGTTACATATGTGTAGTTACACAAACATTAGTGCTGTAGATACTATGGACCAATGTGTACTTACACTGTGGTTTCATACTATGTACACAACTAGTTACTATGTAAGTAAACAGGTATTAGGGACACAATATAAAGTTGGATCTCATTAGTAATATTATTTATAATTGTTTATCTTTGTTAACTGATACTATTTATATATTGTTTTGGGACATAAAAAAAACACCTTTGCATAATTACGTCATGTAAACTGAAAGGAAAAGATCACTTATGTAAGTTTAATTTGACATCCAGTATAATAGGTGCCGATAATGTTCCTAAGGCGTTATTCGCCATTAATCAGGAAGAACGGTAATGTTAATCATCGTTAACATCGAGAAAATCACCTGTTGTCAAAACCAAGAAACCTCTATCTGCAAAGAGCCAAAAAGGGAAAGCAACAGAGACAGTGCTAAAAGACAGTAAATATTGGCATGACTTTTGAGAAGTGGCGACAACTCTGAGATCTTAAAAGATTGCGCAAAGATTGTGTATTTCTTCAGCTGAACAGATAAGACATTTCAGTAGCTCATTAAAGCCCTTGTTCAGATGACATATTTTCAAAAATTGCGTACTGCAGCTTCAACATAAAAAATATGTATTAGCTAATATGAACTAACAATGAGCAATATATTTTTTTAAAACATTTGTTTGTTTTTATTTGTTCATGTTAGTTCGCAGTGCATTATTTAATGTTAACAAATACAACTTTTGATTTTAGAAATGTATTAGTTAATGATCAAATTAACATTGACGAATGTTAATGTAGTTAACTAATGTTAACAAAAAAAAATATTTTAAAGCTTTACCTTTATTATTTAAATCATGTTAGTGTAACTGAATTGCATAAAGTTTCCAAACCTGAATGTAATTTTCAGAATTAGTATTAATAATTAATATCTTA
The DNA here is from genome assembly GCF_018340385.1 of Cyprinus carpio. Classification (NCBI taxonomy): domain Eukaryota; kingdom Metazoa; phylum Chordata; class Actinopteri; order Cypriniformes; family Cyprinidae; genus Cyprinus; species Cyprinus carpio. The sequence goes on from NC_056620.1 coordinate 6,606,848, forward strand.
TATCCAAATTTAGTCTGATCAAATAAATGAAAAGAAAAGTAACTTAAATTTTATCTTCAGAATGCAAAGAAGGACTTCAGTGGCTTAATTGGAATTTGCGGCATGTTTTCGGACAGCTGGCTTGCATTGGTCACGGTTGGTTGAGCCATTGAACTGACCTTAGATGGCATGAGCTGTATCCAGTGGATAGAGAACAGGCATGACAAGTTTCATTCCTCTTAACCCCTACTTCCTGAAAAGAGACATCCAAGAGGACACGGCCTTATAATGCTGAGAGTCTGTGTTCTATCAGGTCTTCTCCCACTCCAGACACTGAAGGGCTGTCAATCGACACAGTCGGTCACACAGGTGCAATAAGAAACACATTGCTTAAAAAAATACTCTTGCAGCAATGCAAACAGAGGATGTGACCCTCCTCAATTAGATAAAGAAGCTCCTGTTGGATCTCTGAGATCTAGTTACAGGAGGTGTGTTTCTACATATACGCATATACGGAATATATCCATGATGAACAAATTCAAGTTAAATTTGTTAGTCTAAAAGAAAATGGAAGCTGAAAAATAGCTTATTAATAGTATGTTTATTAGTGCATATAAGATTTGAACAGTTATTTAGTACAATATTTTCATTCAGCAAATATATTTAGCTGTTCAGTGAAAACAGACATGAATATTTAAATTCTCAGACAGCAGGTGTCTCCAGTGACACTGATGTCCAGTAGAACATTTACACCAGTTAGCTTAAAATATCTTGTTCTCCTAGAAGATAGGTTTTAATTGTTCAAATGTGCCTTTTCAAAGCTTATCAGACTTCATAGAGTTATATATATATTATGAGGTGCCAAACAATTATATAAAAATATAAATATATAGTTATTAGCCTGAATATATTATGTCTGAATTTATAGAAGTAAATCTGAATATATACCCTATAAATCTGAATATCTAGATGTAAATCTGAATAAATGCTTATAAGTCTATACTTATAATAAAAAGTCTATTGATATGCTTTATAATAAAGATATAGTTATACTGAGATGTAGACAATATATATCCATATTTGTATTTATACAGTATATTTGGGATTTATACATATTTTCAGATTTCATGATATGCATTATATCAATGATTTACATTTATATATTCAGAATTATAAAATTATTTATTTACGAATTATAACTATATATTCAGATTCACTTCTATATACACTGTAAAAAAAAGTCTGTAGTTTTTACAAAATAATTTTGGCAGCTGTGGTTGCCAGAATACTTTTGTAAAAAATACAGAAAAACTGTAAACACAATTACGGCCCAAAAACTGTAAATTTTACAGTATAAAACTGTTATTTACAAACAAGAAAATTTTAATGTAAACCAGTAAATTCAACAACGCACACTGCTATTAAAATCTGTTTTGTACCTTTAACATACTGACAACCACCATAATAATGCAGGTGGTAAAAGAGAAAGCCACATGAAGAATCGAAGTTCATCACAAGTAGCTTCGCCACAAGCAGAAGTTTATATTAATATATAGAAGGTGCACAAAGTCATTCATGCAAACACAAAACACCATCATGGTGACACACGATACTTAAACAATTCAATAAACTTTCATTAAACAGCAGAAGATGTAACATAAAGCCCAAATGTACAACTGATAACAAAAAACTATTAAAAAAACATGATTATTTAAACAAAATACTTTCAAATGTGGAGCGTCACACAGGGAATTCTGGGAATATCAGTTTACAGTTTTTGACTGTAAATTATACATTGATTTGTTCTTTTTTTATTTCTAAAAACTGTAAAATTAACAGCATTTTACTGTAAAATTACATGAAATGTCTGGTTAGATCTTTTACAGTTTTTCCCTGTATATAGTACAGGAACTTACTGTTAACCTATTAACACTTTTTTTTTGTAGCGTTTTTACAAAATTGTACAGTTAAAATGACACTTATTTTTTACAGTGTATTCAGTCTTATAACTATATATTCAGATTCACTTCTATATATTCAGAATTATAACTATATATTCAGATTCACTTCTATATATTCAGAATTATAACTATATATTCAGATTCACTTCTATATATTCAGAATTATAACTATATATTCAGATTCACTTCTATATATTCAGAATTATACCTATATATTCAGATTCACTTCTATATATTCAGAATTATAACTATATATTCAGATTCACTTTTATATATTCACAATTTTCATTTATATATTCAGGCTTATAACTATATATTCATATTTACTTCTATATATTCAAACTAAGAACCATATATTCAGATTTACATTTATATACTCAGAAATATATGTATATATTCAGATTTACATTTACAGGTGCATCTCAATAAATTAGAATGTTGTAGAAAAGTTAATTTATTTCAGTAATTCAACTCAAATTGTGAAACTTGTGTATTAAATAAATTCAGTGCACACAGACTGAAGTAGTTAAAGTCTTTTGTTCTTTTAATTGTGATGATTTTGGCTCACATTTAACAAAAACCCACCAATCTCAACAAATTAGAATATGGTGACATGCCAATCAGCTAATCAACTCAAAACACCTGCAAAGGTTTCCTGAGGCTTCAAAAAATGGTCTCTCAGTTTGGTTCACTAGGCTACACAATCATGGGGAAGACTGCTGATCTGACAGTTGTCCAGAAGACAATCATTGACACCCTTCACAACGAGGGTAAGCCACAAACATTCATTGCCAAAGTAGCTGGCTGTTTACAGAGTGCTGTATCCAAGCATGTTAACAGAAAGTTGACTGGAAGGAAAAAAGTGTGGAAGAAAAAGATGCACAACCAACCAAGAGAACCGCAGCCTTATGAGGACTGTCAAGCAAAATCGATTCAAGAATTTGAGTGAACTTCACAAGGAATGGACTGAGGCTGGGGTCAAGGCACTAAGAGCCACCACACACAGACGTGTCAAGGAATTTGGCTACAGTTGTCGTATTCCTCTTGTTAGGCCACTCCTGAACCACAGACACAATCAGAGGAGTCTTACCTGGGCTTAGGAGAAGAAAAACTGGACTGTTGCCCAGTGGTCCAAAATCCTCTTTTCAGATGAGAGCAAGTTTTGTATTTCATTTGGAAACCAAGGTCCTAGAATCTGGAGGAAGGGTGGAGAAGCTCATAGTCCGAGCTGCTTGAAGTCCAGTGTTAAGTTTCCACAGTCTGTGATGATTTGGGGTGCAATGTCATCTGCTGGTGTTGGTCCAAAATACTTAAACTACTTCAGTCTGTTTGCATTGAATTTATTTAATACACAAGTTTCATAATTTGAGTTGAATTACTGAAATAAATTAACTTTTCCACGGCATTGTAATTTATTGAGATGCACCTGTATACGTACTATATATATTCAGATTTACTTTCATATATTATATATGCAGATTTACATCTATATATTCAGATTTTTATAGAATTATTTGGCACCCCATCTCTCTCTCTCTCTCTCTCTCTCTCTCTCTCTCTCTCTATGTTGCATATATATACAGTTGGAAAAAGTGTCTTTAGATTATTAATGTGTTTTACACCATTTTCTGATTTGCTGGAATACACTACATACTACATGACTTTTAAAATCTAATTTTAATACACTAGGTAACATACTGTACAGTTGCCAACCTTGTAAATGATTACAACAAAACACTGGCCAGTGTATAAGTCATTTCAAACACAAAAAAAAACAAAAACAAAAAAAAACATGCACATCATTGTTAGACGAGAATCTGGGCAAGTGTATTGTATTCCAGCCTTGAGACACAAAAACTTAACAAATAACTTAAAAAAAAAAAAAAAAAAAGGCCAGTGAATACTCTTTAGGGAACCCCAAATATTTTTCTATGGCACTCCTTTTTGGAACATTATTTTTAATTAAATCCATAAAGTAGCATCAAATTATTTGCTCTTGGAAAAATTTGATGATAAATCTTTGGGATTTTTGAAATCTGAGCATAGAGTGATACATTGTTAAGATCACTTTTTCTTGAGAGAAAACTGAGAATGAAGCCTCTTTATTAAATCTCATTAATGCCTAAGAGAAACAACTGAGAAACTGATGAGATCTCATTTCCGAAGTCAGTGGGAACAATTTTAGGCTCTGCAGAAACTTCAAAAGCAGGCCTGGTTCATTTATTCTGTGGTTTCAGCACAGTTTGGGCACAATTTACATGGCGATAAGGGGAGAATGGATCTTTAATATGCCTTGTACTTTTTTCCCAAAGCCTCTCAGCTTTCAAGAGTCATTTAGCAAATAATCACTTTGTTATTGGTCTTAAATAGTGGCTAATTAAAAGTCTGACCTCTGCAAGTAACCCTCTTCCTAAGAACACGTTGCATAAACAGGAAAAAATCTGTTTAATTGCAACAGAAAAAAAAAAAAAAAAATTCTGAAGGGTAAGGTAATTGGCCCAATGTGAAACAAATGAATCCACTGGGGACTGTCAAATGGATGTTCAAATGCAAACAGTAGTCCGGAGAACGGTTTCAGTGTCCCTACTAAAATCAAATTACATCAAATCACAGAATATGTTGTTCTGTGTCTGAGCAGAGACACCACACTGGTTCTGCAGCAATAATGAATATGAAAATAAATGAATGAAATGAATGGTCTTGATGGGGAGAGATTGGCAGTTTGCACTGATTTTTGACAGTTTTCCCATTTGCCAGTGGATAATCTTACCTACTGGATAATAAGAATAATAACATGCACATACAGAAAACATGCAAAAAAAAAAAAAAAAAAAACAGCTTACAATGAATTTTTTTTTTTTTTTTTCATTTTATTCACCCTCATGAGCGAGACTGAGCCATTTCATATGCAATCTGTAACACTCAACTTTTCAAGTCAAATGTTTTAACAATTCTCAAATGTGACCGAAAACTAATGCAAGGCCCTTGTTGGAGTCCTGCTGAACGATTTGTGTGTGTGTGTGTGTGTGTGTGTGTGTGTGTGTGTGTGTGTGTGTGTGTGTGTGTGTGTGTGTGTGTGTTTGCCTAATGAAGCCCCAATAGATGGCAGTATTTCACAGTGTATGAGTGTCAGAGGAAGCTGAGGGTCAAACACACTCTTGAACGTTTCAGACAGGCTTAACTCACTGTTTATTTTAATCAAAGTGGGATCGAAGCCCATTTAGTCATATTAAGAGTGATTAACACTGATACAAATACTCTGTATTCACAGTGTCAATATGGCAGGTTTCATGTGTCTTGTGTGAAGCTGTTTTGATGAGTTTGAAACCAAAATGCAACCAAGACTTTTCAAAGTGTTAAATTTGTAGGATTCTCTTGAAAAACGTCTTTATTAAAAATAATACCAAAAATCCCCAAATAAAGATATAAATGTAAACATAACATTTTGTTTAGAATAAATTAATATAGATTGTATAAGCTGCATGGAACAGTGCATTCTTTTAATGCCTTTTATGAATTTGACAAAACCCAGCACTAATAATAGTCTCTGTAAAAGGTTCTGACTTTTCTAAGTATTTCCCTTTTTTCTTCTGCAAGTTTATGTGTTTAAAAAATGAAATAAAATAAAACATACTGTGACCAATGCACAGATTAAAGTGAACATCATTTACAGCAATATACAGTTAGCAGAATCGACACTGATGAAAAAGTCAGCAAGACTATGTGAAAATAGGAATATTTAGGACTTAGAAACAAATATGTAAAATCATATGAAATATGCGTGACAGATGCTGAGACGTGTGTGTATTTGTTATGAGTTTTGAACAGTGTGAAGTCATCGTGTGCAGATAGAGGCGACGGGGGGAGGTCAGCGTTTGACTCTGTGGCAGATGGTGGGTTGTAAGAGCCACAGATTTCAATATGACTGACTGCTCTCTAGACATTTGTTATATGCAAAATGTATATGAAATATACCACAACAAAACACCGCATGTGCTTCCAATAAAATTATTTTCACATAAATGTTCATAAGTACATTCTTCCCGTAGGTGGGAAAAAAAAAATGCTATAAGAAGTTGACAAAACGCTTCATGAAGCTATTTCAAACAGCACGCTGATATTTTTTTAAATATTGTGTATGCAGCTTTTATAACCTTAAAGATTAATTTAAGTATTATAAAAATTCAGTCGACAGGACCAATGCAAATAAACTGGTTTTGGTCATATAGCATACATTTTCCCTTATGTATTCATATCAGTTTTAACCTAATCTTGATAAAATAATAATGAATAAATGTCTGCACATATGGGACTACTCATGATTTAAAAGTTGATTTGAGAGCTGCAATGTCCGGTACGGTATGATGCATCAGTGACAGGAACTACAAATGCTTCCCAAAATGGTTTGTTTTGATTTCATTTGTTTTAGTAAGCGGCACAGACAGAATCTTGTCATGTCTTGGCTTATACAGGACTGTTGTCTTTAAACATTTTTGGTCTGTATTGAAATGACAGGAAATGAAAAGGCAGAGCAGCTACAGGTTGTAAAGCGCATAATTGTCTTTATAAGTTTAAGATGCAGAGGTCTACTTCCTAGTGTGCAGTTTTGTGAAGGTTCCCCTTGAACTGTATAAGAGCGGCCCACTGCACACCATATCCTGTCTAGTACTAGCCAAGCTTGTGTGTGTGTGTGTGTGTATTTAAGGGGATAAGTCAGCAGTGTGCTCTGTAATGCTCCGCTCTCGAGCTCTTTCTGCTTCAGCGGCTCTTCTCTCTGATTTCACGCTGCGCTGCCTCTGAGCTCTGCCGGCCCGGGTAAGTGTCCTCGGCCCACTCACAAGAGAACCAGAGAGAGAGACGGAGAGAGAGACAACCGCATGCATGACTGCTCACTGCCCCATTCCATTCATTCCATACTGCCCCCCCCACCCCATTCTAGCTCTCTCTGATTCAGACTCAAGCAGCTTAAAAAAAAAGTTTTATAAAAAGCTATACTAAAGCATTAGTGCCATTATATATACAGACATTAGAGCATAATAATAAAAAACAAACAACAAAAACAAATGAAATGTTATTAATAAAATAAATGTAACAAAGTATATTAATTATTGGATTAATAAAAATGATCTACAATACAATACAATAAATATATGAGTATATATATAAGTTTACAATTTGATTAAACTTTACATTTTGTGCATCATGTACAACAACAAAAAAATAATCTGCAGAATAACATGTTAAACAAAACATGATTGACTACAAATAATATAAATATAATTATTTAGTAATTAGAAATGAATATGTAAAATCATGTGCTTTAAATTAAACAACAACAACAAAAGTATTTTGCATTCTAACCTATTTTGTGTAAAGGTATTGTAACCTTTGACAGATCAAATCAGAAAAGGAGATATTACATCCAGTTTATAAATTAGTTTGTAATGCAAAGTCAAGTCATGTGCATTGCATTGTGGGACACTATTCTGGGAAGTGTGCTATGATGTATACTGCATATTTTTATGAAATGTGGAATAAGAGTATGGAAGTATGCAATTCTGAATAGCTCTTCTCTCTCATTATCTCTCTTTCTAAAGGCTGCACACAACTTTATCAAGACAAACACTTCTTTTGACGCTCATGTACTGTCTACACTGCAAGTGTGCGAGCATCATTGATTATAATGAAAGCGTTCTAATTTTGTCATGACACATCTCACGGCTGCAGTGCACTGTGGCACATGTGCATACTTGGGGGCTTGAGACACATTCTTGCGTTCCATCTGCGCACATTGCTCAAGTATACATTGTTGGCAGTTCTGCAGTTTATTGCACAGAACACATTTTTAAGAGGTTGTTTCAAGCTAAAACTATAGTTCAACTTTTAAAAATGTATCCTAACACCCTGCACTCCGTCTAGGTTTTTTTTTTTTTTTTTTTTTTTTTTACTCAAGGCTATGTGTAAGTTTTATTTTACCATGTGTGTTCATGGGCACAATGCAAAATAGACTTGCCCATAACCATAACCACAATATTCTGTCTAGAGTGTTGTTGACTGACCATAGAGGGAAGACAATTTACACTAATGTCTGTTTTAGTGCTCCTAGTGGTAACACTGAGCATGCAGCACTAAGAAATAGAATGCACTTTAATATGGATTGTTTGGTCACAGATGTATTTATATGCATTTTTTATAACACCATCAAAATCGACTCCTTGGTTCATAATTTACAGTTAGAGCTGTCTGTTCTATAATATTAATTTAAACTAAATTCAGTGCATCAGTGCTTCACTAACATAACAAACAGTACAAAATGAAATTCTGAATTAGCCTATAAATAAAAACAGTATGTTTTCTCTCTAAAGCAACCTCTATCTTCTTACTTACAAGCTTTTTTTTTTTTTCAGCAATTGTTATCAGATTTATCTTTCTGTTCCTCCCCTTAACTTTGTGCTTTTTAAAAAAAAAAAAAAAAAAAAAAAAAAAAAAAAAAAAAACTCTATTTCTGCATTTTACCAAGCATGATCTGGTCCATTTCAAGATCCAAGCTCTGTCTTCCTCTCATAAGTGGAACAACACTCTCAGCATTGAGTGACATTAGTTCACTCAGGCCTGCACTGCAGTGTCAATATGGAATATAATAGAACAACCTAACCACAGCCCACTGTCAAAACACACACACACACACACACACACACACACACACATATAAACTGACCTATTTTTTTTTCCAAATCTTTCACAAATTCAACTGCAAATTAGCAAATAGCTCAAATCAGTGTCCATTTCGCAGAGAGAGAGAGAGAGAGAGAGAGAGAGAGAGAGAGAGAGAGAGAGAGAGAGAGAGAGAAATTTAGGTTATTTACTTTTTAGTACTAATAAATGAATTGCACAGCTGTGGCACAATGTTGCAAATAACAGCACATGGTTAGTGGCCCAAAATTTTTAACTGATGTCATGGTTATGCAAAATTGCTTTACTTACAGTTAATTTAACAATTTCTCCTTGTTGCAATACTGTTGCAAATAAAACATAATTTGCTGATACATAAATGACTCTGGCATCACCTGCAGCAAATTTAGCAGTAGCAATTATTACTTTATCCTTGATGTCAACTCAATATACACTGGGCAGGTAGAATTTAAGATTAAATATAGATAAATGTCCAGGAGGATGTTGAGACCTCATGCAAGCTTTTGTTATACAGAGTGTCCAAGCGTCTGGATCAAGATGAATCAGAAATGTTCAAATTCAGTTCATCTGAAGTGGAATCTCGTATGGAAATGACACTGCGGAGGAAGCGCAGGGGGTGTGAATCAATTTGCACACTAGAGGTTATTTACACCAGGTGATAAATAATATCACCTTTCATGATCGCCTTCTGAGAAATCTGAGCGAAAACCATGGTAACTGTTTTGGGGGTGTGAAATCCGTTAGGCTGCCCTCAGTGGATGACAGAAACAATTATACAGCTACACGGGCAAATGAATAAAATTAGCGCTTGGAGCCGCTCTCTCTTTCTCTGCCTGTGGCGATTAGCATGTCACTATCCTCAGACACTCGTTTATCAGAGCCCGACGACGTTAACACTGCACACGCTTAAACCAAAAACCCATCGCTGGCTTTAATCATGTGGGTGTGAGTGTATCATCAAACTCAGGTCTCGTAATGAATGGATGATGTCAACTGCTAACAGGGCATCATGGAAGCAGAGGTTATGTGTGTGTGTGTGTCTGTGTGTTGCTTGGCAGTCATACTAATTGGAAGAAGAAATGTTTAAAGTCATTGTCTTTTTGTTGTAGGTGATATGTTGTTCATGTTAGCTAGACATAATGATGTTTTCTGGGTCAGAAACAATTAAACTAGCTCATAATGGTTTCCTCCTTCTGTCATACCAGTTAACTTCCTGTCGGGACCTCCAGCAGTGTTGCTGGGCTTTATTTACCCCATCCTCATTTCCTGTCATTACTGTCTTCTGCCACATATATCTCAGCTGCGTTTCAGCAAAACTAATAAAACTTGGTAATGCGCCACAAATTTGGAAAGGAAAGGGGGCCAGAACTGGATAAAAGTGGCCTGGAGTGTTTGGCAAGAGCGCAGAGTGAAATGGCTCTGTTTCTGTCATTATTTCACTGATCATTTCTGTCCTGACTTTACTGATAGGATGATTATTAGTAAATGCAGTGCTGCTGATAACAGAAATCTTCTTTTACAGTACTTGCAAGGATAAGGAACCATTGTATTTCATCGCCTCACATTCGTTGTTGATCATTTGAACTGTTTGGTGCATTCATTGATAGGGATAGTATGCTTTACATTTAAATGCTTCTGTCAAAAATGATGATTTTATATGTTTCTCTGTATATTTAGTTACAATCATGGATCTGTTCCAGTGGCATACAGTGGTTTTTATTTATTTATTTAATGGGTTATCTCAAACTAGTTTGATAACACTTTCCAATAAGGTTCCATTAGTTGATAAGCTACATTTGTTAAAATTAAATAAAAATACTTCTAAAGCATTTAATCTTAGGTAATGCTAATTTTAACATTTACTAATTCTTTTTTTTTTTTTTTAAATAAAAGTTGTATCTGTTAATATTATTTAAAAATGAATTGTTGTATTTTTTATTAACTAACATTAACAAAGACAATATTAAATACTGTAATAAATATATTGATCATTGTTAGTTAATGTGTCAACTAACTGTAAAATAAGACCTTATTGAAAATTGTAACCACTTTTTATATTAATTGAAATAAATACTTCCTCGCTCTATGCATAAAATTAAGATGCGCTTTCATGATCTAACTTAGCATTTCGTGTCATTCAATGTATTATGGTAAACAGTGAGAAAATTGTTGATTATAATAACACATTTATAGAAAATAAATTAAACTGAATATTGACCATTTAAAAAAAAATGTATTAGATCTTAAGATATTTTATTTATCTTTCTCAGAGTATCATGACGTTAGCTTAGCAATAGGCCATAGCCCCAACTGTATTGAAACCAAATGTTAGTCAAGTGTCCTGTTCACGTGTGGAGCACTTTTTATATGGCATGCAGAGTTGCCTATATGCAGAGCATTTCAAATCGGCTTCTTAGCTTCCATTTCATTTTGGATGCTGCATATATGTACACAGTAGACATCAAAGCAGCTAAATAGGGTTTGGAACAGAGCTATGCTGTGTTGGTGGTATGAGACCTTTTTTTTCATCTCTTAGATTATGTTTTAAATTCTTTGAATTGTATAGTGAGGTTTTTATTTATTCATTTATTTATTTTTCTCTTCTGTTATACAGAGTTTGTGGTACTGCTGCCTCACAGAACATCCAAGAAAATATCCATTACAAATCGTAGGTTTGCAGGACTGACTTTATTGAATTTGACTGGAATTCTTCATGGACAACATTCTTCAGTGACTGACTTTTCTTCAGCATTACTCGTTTTTTATTTGCAGAGACATTCATCTTTAGTCACACAACATAAAAAAAGAGAGAAGGATCTTCAAGTCACAGCATAATTTACGAATGGCTTTTTTTTTCATAATGGATTAGTTATGGTTAAAATTGTAGTAAACTAATTGTATACAAGATGCACTTTGATCTCTGTAAGGCAATTGAAGGCTTCTCTGTGCAATTGATTCACAAGCACTTTTGGCCAGTTTTATTTACATCAGAGTTCGACACTATTCTTTTATGTCTGTTCAAAACATTGTTTAATGCAATTTCCATGGGAAAAACATATTCACTTACAGAGAGGCTTCAAGCATTACAACATCGTTTCAATTATTGTTTTGGACTTTGCTTTCAGGAATAAAAAAAAAAAGCATAGACGTGCACATTGATTCACACTGGCTACGCCTGTCGCATTCTCATGTTGCTGTGGCAGCACATTGTAAAGTCTCAAACCCATGCCATTCTGCTGGGTGATATAATTAGAAGGCAGATGAACACATGGCAGTAAGCGCTCTCTGGAGAGGCGGCGAGTAATGATGTGAGAAACAGAGGCATTGAAGAACAGGTTAGAAGTCAGCCGAGGGGTTCGAGGGCTGTCTGCACCATAGGGATGACCTTGGGAACTTTCTGCAACACTCGAGACCATGTTGCTTCAAAGGCAAGCATGTCCTTGGGGAAGATCCTGGAAATTGGTTATTGTATTGCGAAGGCTATTTACCTTTTTGGGGATTAACATATTTAATTCCCCTCTCTAATCCCATCGGAGTTAATGCCCCTCCATTTCCAATTATCCTGTAAGTGTGACACGGAAGAAATCGCTTGCCACAAACTGCTCGTAACCACACAGACCTCATTTTGTTAGTAGAATGCTGGAGTATTTATTGCTTTTGTTGTTCCAGCTATTATTATCATGCATTTATTTATTTATTTTTTCATCTGAGCCATTATAGTAATCAATTCTTCATTTCCAAGTGAAGGATTTCCGGGATCTATTTGATGACCATTAACCCTCTGTTTTCCCTAGGAGGCCAATAATCCTTAAATTGCAGTGTCTTTATAGTCCAAGACTCAAATAATACAACCACAAACCACCCACTGTCCAGTTTAACTCTGGATAAAGTCAGACTAAATGTTTAGCAGGATCACACTTTCAGTTAAAGTGGTCAATTCGTGGCTCTAATGTCTAACCTTCACGTAAAATAAAGATTTCATAAAGGACACAAGAATCCACACTTTGTTATTATCTGGAGATTTTAGAGCTCATCAATAAAAAGCGCTTGGTGGGTGTGGAGAGATTTTCCCAGACTGAGCTGCATCATCTCTCCCAGACTGAGTGCTGTGACATTGGGTTAGTCTGCTCAGTATCAGTCCTGCGCAGACAGGAAGTGTGGACGAAAGCTGTAGTTTGGTGCTGAGATCCGTCGGGTTTTTAATAGGCATCTCATTCATTAGAGAGATTCCTTTTAGATGACACAGTCGTGGCGCAGTGGGGGTTGTCGGATCAGGGCGTATTTAGTCAGTTCGAGGGTCTAGACTGCTCTTGTCTTGGCACATAGACTGTTATTTCCTGCCAGGACAATGCACAGTCCAGGTTCGCGATCGGCCAGGGCTTCTTACATGTTTCTATGTTTAAGAAAAAAACAGGTCAGTTGAGGAATGACAGAGCAAACTGCGCCAAATCATCTGTGGTAAAACTCATTTGTGCAACTTAAACAAAGACCTCACAGACTCTCAGAGCTTTCAACTTCTCTGAGAGTTCTAGTTCTATGTCTTTTTAGCCTGTTTTTTCTTTTTTTTTTTTTTTTTTTTTCATCAGTCATCTTATTTTGACTTTAACTTGTCTGCACTGGTTTGGAGCTTAAAGACACCTGAAATAAAAATGATAGTAAAATTGTAAGTTGTTAAACAAATAAAAATAAACATTCAGCAATGGCTGGGCGTTTTAGCTACTCGCTACCAGTCTTGGTAGATTCTGAGTCAGACTACAATGTAGATTGGTTCTGGTAGATATTTAATCTCATCTCAACATTCTGAGAAAACTGTGAAAAAAATAAATAAAAATGCTTGTTCTTGTCATTACATTTTTTTCAGTGAAAAGGGGTCAAGAATTTTGTAAAACCCCTAAACCAAGTTTGTACAATAAGAGTAGCTTGATTTTGCCAACAAAAACAATAAAACGTTTAAGGAATATTGATGTAATTCTGTAAGTGCTGTAATGATGAAATTGATTAATAGTAAATTTCCTTGGAAAACATTGGTCAACATACTTTAATATGTTAGCAATCATCTGTTTCACAGTCTGCTCATTATGTTGCACCTTCGGATTTGTTTGGTTGCATTATCCACTGTTAATTACCAGGGCAGATTAATTAGATGGTGTCTTGGAATGGTTGAAATGAGAGAGAGTGTCTTTAACCTCTCCTGAGGGGAATCTCAGCTTGTGGAAGCTCCTCACGATGAGGACCAACAGCCCCAGCCTGTATCAGCCCCTCCCTTCATCTCAGTCTGTCTGTATCACTTTGAGCCACAGGACATGTGATTTTAATACCTGCTCTTGTGCACATCCTACTGTGTCTTTAGAATTCACAATGCTGTGTCTTTAGAGTTTGAAATGTCCTTCCTTTAAGAGGAACAATCATGACCCATTACTGTTATTTCAAGGAGAACTTTTCATGAATAGTATCACAACAAGCTATGGAAGGTTGTATGTTACACTGATTTTTTACCACAGCTAAGTGGTATTCTAAAGGCAAATTCACACTGCGCAGACAAACGCCGATCAACATCGATAATAACCTAATTTCAGTGATGACACTTTTCAAATGACCCAACCAACACTTACTAAACATGTTTAGTCAGTGAAAACATGGCAACCAATGGCAATAGATGCAGACATGTGCTACTCACTGATACAACAACCACAAATGTATCTGTTAGAGTCTCTCTCATAGACGCAACACAATACTAAATCCTCAAGTGTGGTAAAATCACTGTAACACAGGGCCTTGAGAGGTTCATTACATTTTCTAGTACAATAATAAAATACTACATTCAATAAATTATTTGTTGTTTACAGTTTTACGGTAGTAAATTTTATAGTAGTAATAATACATTAGTTTTTAATAATATATTATTATGTTTATTTTTTTTTTATATATTTTTATTTATTTTTTTTTTTTTTGTTTTTTTATATTTTTATTTTTTTTTCTTTATTTTTTAAGTAGAAATATATATTATTTTTAAATATTTTTAACAGGTTATAGTTTGTATTCTTTTTTAGTTGGCTATGAACTCTGCTCTTTAGAATTAGAGACAGAACTATATCTAAATTGTTTCTTATCTACAGGCTCAGATTTTTACACAGCTTATTTACTGACTTTGAAGAAACCAAAATTACATTGTTTTAGGTACTGTAACTTGTGAACTACACTTTTAACAGCAGCTTAAAGCGTAATTGAATTAGCCTAAATATTTCATGATGCAGAATTTGTGGAACTTTCTTAATGACAGGGCTTCCAAATGACTTGCAGGCTGTGTGGGCCTGCTTATATGTCACTGTTCTGTAGTGATACTTATCTCTAAAACTCAACAAATCTGCTCAGCTTTGTCAGGCAAATTCCCCAGCGCACAGAGTCCTCTAACAATCCGTGCTCACAGACACTGGCCTCTTATCTCTCAAGGCTAATTTCAAGCTATGCTAACAGCGCTGCCTCACTCAACACTTGTTGTAGCTCTTGAGCTGCTGCTGCTGAAGGTTCAACAGCCCCCGCCCCTCCCATCATCCTCCTGGGGTGACAATCCGGCCATTGTGCCCCCGTTTACCCCCTCCACACCAGGACCCTCCCTGCTCTGCTATGAGCTATATTACTTTGACCTCTCCCCATCAATCAGATTCAATTGGATAATGATCTGTAATCACTTTCTTTCAGGGGAGTCTATAAAATGGAGCAGGGCTTCTGCCCCTCCTGGGAGACCCCCTTCTGCTTGCTCCCATTTGATCTGGCGCGCCTCCTTTCAGAGCCTTTAAATACCCCTGTGACACCGGCTGCCCAGCACAGCCATAGCTTCGGCCGCCCGTCTAAGCGCCCACTGCAGAGTGAAGGGGAGGGCTATGAGGGGACAAGGCAGATCCCCGCAGGGGGTGTCGTAAGCCTGAGGCTGTTAAAACTGCCCCTTTATTAGAATGAGCTGCCCTGCAAGGATAGGGAGGGAGAGATAATGATTCTTAATGAAGTTCTGGACCCATGAATCAAATCTGGATAGTTCAGAAATCATTCAGTTTAAGAATCAAAAGGAATATGAAAATGACAACCTACAAGATAAATGCATTCACATCCCTAAATAGGACACTACTTTTCAATAAATGACTTCCAAAAACCTTGCAAAAATCTCTTACACACTTGACCGAATGACCTATGGTCATATGAAGAATGTCAATAAAGTGCAAAAATGTTGTGGAGGATTTCAATAAAACTAACTTTTCTTTGCAGGTCCAAACCTCTGACCCGGCTCTCAGAGATAACGTTCATAATGTGTCTCGCTGTGATCCGCCGGGAGAGGGCTTTGTGTTTTAAATGTAAAATACTCGCATGCATTTACGCAGTTCAAGAAGCGAACAGACCCAGTACGCTTTAAACCTCCTTCACTGCAGCAGGGTTTTGTCCAACCACTTCTGCACCCTTGACTACACATAAAACAACTCTTCAGATATAAGTAAGGGCCGCATAATGTGGTCATGAATAGAGTGATATTTCTCTTCATTATTTTGGGAGTCCATTCTTTGGCGAGTGAAGTGCCTCTCCACACAGAGAGCATATGCCTTTTGAAAGCATGGCACCATGTGAAGCAGGCCCAGATGGAGTTAGCCTCCCCATCAATGCAGGACAATAGGGAATGGAAACCAAAGTTAAAGGGGTGCATCCAACCCCATTTAGCCCAGACAAAAGCTGCTTGTAGGGGGTGAGTGTCAGGGAGGGGCTGTGCGGGCGCTGGAACACGTCACACACCATAAAACTCCTTCCTCAGCTGCCCACCGTGTCAAAGAGACGATAGAGACATGCTGATGGGCGGAAAACACCCGCGAACAATAAAAAGAAGACATGGAGGGATGTCGAGGGCACCTCTGTCTCTCTGTTCCTCACTTGCTTCCTGTCTGGTTAGATGAGTCAAGTTAGAATTTGATTTGCTTGCTCTTGATGAAGCAGAAACTTTTCACACAATGCATGGGTTAGTGCCGCAGCCAATTAGGATGCAGTGAAGGGTCATAGCTATGGTTGCCTAGCAATGGTTTGTAATAGATTAATAGAGGAAGTTTGCTAAGCCAGAAAGGAAATAACAGAGTACACATCCTGTTGTTGGCATGGATGCTTGCTTTGAACGTGCTGCTGCGAGACTTATAAAACAGTGTGTGTTAGTTAAAGACTGGAAATCAGCTCTCATTAAAATAACATAGTTTCCTTACACATGGACTCACACTGTGTGCAAGTCTGTCATAATGGAGATTCATTAAACTGACAACACATCAGCTGGGATAGATGAGCCAAATGTCCAAAGATTTGATTTTCTGTCTCTCCATGACATGGCTTTAGGGTATTAGTTCATTTAAAGATGCTAATCAGAAGTCAATAATGTCAATAGGAGCATTGCATATTGATTTGTTGACGATGGAGCTACTTAAAGTTACAGAAAATTCACATATGTCTACAACCCACTTTTTTTTTTTTTTTCACGCTAAGTTGACCCTAGTCTAGTGTAACCAGATTTTTATCTGTCAGCATAAAATCGGGTCCACACTGCAGTTTATTCTAACCAAGATTCAACACTTTCACAGGAAGAAGTAAAAATAATATATGTGTTGTATTTATGAGGGGTAATATTTATCAGAACCAGATAGTGTGGGGGAAAAATAACTACATAGCCAGTTTGGTTTGTGCAAAAAATAGAGGAATTGTGTGTACAATTTCTGTACATTTAAAAGTAATAAGAACTGATTAATTCACATTCATGTCTCAAAGCATGACTTTTTATTTATTTTTTTTCTTGTGAATATATTGTTTACTCGCTTAGAAGTGTCTCAAACAAAACTTATATTTGAAAAAAAAGTGTTTTGTTTCCAGGCAAACTGGCAAAAACCTGTGCACCCTGACTCTCAGAGGTTACATAAAGTCAGACAATCAGTTTAGAGCCAGATCGAGAAGGCTCTTGGCATTTTTGTGTGCAATATGCATCAGACAGTCAATGAAAAGACTGTGGGCGGAAGAGTTGGAATCCTGATCTTGTGGTATTGAGACCTCTGGATGACCACATAATCATGGCCTTGATCTGGGTCTCATTAATCTGTGTCTTGGTCTAGATTCAGGCCTTGACTTTATGGTCTTAGACCACACTCTTTGTCCAGTCTATTTCAACCATTAGCTTGAATGATATCTTCACCATTCTCCAAAAGTCCATGGAAATGTTTGTCATGTTTGGAAAAGCTGGCAGTATTGCAAATAAAGAAAACTTAAATATAGGATGTTTGAAATAAATACTGTTTTATTGAGCATTAATTTATTTCAGGTTATTAAAAGTGTCAGCCTGCTTCTTGGAATGATAGGTCTTGATCTAGATCAGGGCCTCAAAATGTGTAAACTTGGTCTGGAACTTGTATGGGCCTGGTTCTACTGAGAGTCTGGAATTAATTGAGGGTTTTAGAGGCTGTGGTATTGATCTGGCTCCTAAGGGACCTGGTATTGGTTTGGATCTTGGGGTATTTGTTTATAGTCTGGTCTTACAGGTTATTAGTATGTGTTCTGAATCTAAAAGGGTATGATATTTGTCTTGATCTTAGAGAGTCTAGTACTATATTAGCTCTGGATCTAAGAGGGTTTTTTTAATAAAAACAAACAAGCAACCCCAGCCCATGTGACAAAAAGTAGCACAAAAGTAATGTAATGCAGAACTTTTCATAAGAAAAAAAGTAACTAAGAAATGCAATTAGTTACTTTTATAGTGTAATGCCATACGTGACCCTGGACCACAAAACCAGTCATAAGGGTCAGTTTTTTGAAACTGAGATTTACACATCATCTGAAATCACGGGTATCATGTCAGAGGCAGCCCAATCAAGAATCGTAATTATCAAACATTATCAAACACGATCGTTCAGGATGCAAATCAGGCTTAAAATCAGCATTAAAATCGTCTATTGTGCAGCCAGCCTAACCACTAATATATGACATATCATAGCAATCTTTCGTCTACTAATTTAACATGAAATTTTATTTTTGTTGTATGCGATTGATATGTAGTAGCAATTTAACAGAGTAATTAGAACAATCATTAATGTGCAATAAATAATATAGTGTCATATCTATACACATTTTTTCCCAGAACATTCTTGCGACCTGGTAGCAATTCCTCCACAGCCCGGTAGTGGGTTGCGACACAGTGGTTGAAGACCTCTGGACTAAATAAACTAAACTGACTAAATTGACCCCACCTCTAAATGGGCATCTCCTTCAGTTTTGTATTCACATGATACTAGTACTAATGAGATGGGCGCATCCCTGAACTGACTGATGGTTATGTTTTCTATCACTGGGTTTCATTAGTCAGAATGACCTCATGTTGTACTCACTCACCTTAGTTGCCCTGTGGACCATCACACATCTGTCTTTCCTTTCCAATGAGCTCATAATTTCTCTATCTGCTTGTGATGTGTTCTTGACCACGTATATTTCTTGCATCAGTGAGTGTGCTAACTCAAACAGCATATGCTGTTGTTCTTTAACCCCTTTCAGTGTTTGAGCTTGAGCAGTCATCGCTGAATCAGGTGTATAAAACAGGCCCATCACTCTCAAAGAGTACGCTGACCCTCTCCAAAACATGTGAATCTAATTAGAGCCGGACACACAGGAGTTTGGATGTAATTGGTGTGAATGCATTCACACAAAATCACAACAGCCTCTTCTGCTCCAGCAGAGAAAGCGTTGCACAAACATCACAGAGAAATGATAAGCACATCATCTTCACAAATCACAGTGTTATTGTGGTGATGATAAGATGCTCACACATAACCATAAGAGTCATTCAAATGCATACTGACATGTTCAGGCTGTCTTTAAAATTCATACATATTTATTTAGGAAAATAAATTTAAGCGTATAATTATTGTTAGCTAATGCAAAGTTTTTTTGTTTTGTTTTTTTCCACATACATTATGAAATTACTGTTGTTTTGGACATTGCATTTTTAGTTGATGCGTTAATTCAGTTCTCTGTGGAAGTCCATTTTCATGTCATTTAGGATAAGCAAGCATACTGATTGGACAGTGAATGTGGTCAAGTTTTCAGATTTTAAAATTTTGAGAAATCATGAAACAATAATTATGGCAGTCAAAAATGTTTGACTTTGTAAAAATTAAGACATTACATAGTACCGTTTATTTTGTAATCTTGATGAATTATCCAAAATGAATTAGTATCTCATAATTCTCATAATTATGAGATAATTAAATGTCAGAATTATTATTTATTTTTCTTATGCGGCTTCCATAGTTCTCTTCAGTTCACACAGGTGTCGTAGTATAGTAACAACAGGCGTATTTCATCATTAACCATGATGAGATACCGCTGTCCACGATAAACACAAAACTGATGTGCGACTCCACATACAGTATTTAGAGCCATTCAAAACATATTTTGTCCTTAAAGTTCAATTATGGTAAATCGTATTTTGCAGTAGTTCACAATGTGACTTATTTAATGGCTTTTTGCTTTATTTCATTGTGCTTGATTAGAAAACAGTGTGTAACTGTCCAAATACATTTGGGGACCACTGTATTTTACTGTACGTAAATACTCTGTATAGTGTATAAAAAAAAAAAAAAAAAAACAGAGCTATAAAATGTCATCTATCCACATCTCATCTGCTCGCCCACAGTCACTGTCCAATCAGTATGCTTGCTCATCCTAAATGACATCTCCCTGAGAACATGAGAGCTAATGAAATAACCATCAGACTGTCATTAGAGGGCCCGGCCAAAGCTCATGCAGCACCTGTGCAGCACTGCGGGACTCTACACCCACTCTGTGTGTGTATGTATGCAAGGATGCATGTTTGCATAATTTGGAGCGACAGACAAAAGATCTGTTCTCGCCCTTTTCCCCAGTGACTCTTCTTGCCCCTCACACTGAGGCAAACACAAGACCGCAGAGCACATGAACCTGCTGATCGTATGTGATGCTGCCACTGCAGTTCGTCTTCAGAGATATTTCGAAGAAATAGTTGCCCGCCTTGTTTCGCCCTCTACTTTGCTGTGTGTGTAAGCTGACAGCAGATGGTGTTTTAATAAAGTCCAGTAGGAATATGTGTGTGTGTAAACAGACAGCGTATAGTGCCAGCTTAGTAATTGCTGGGCACTCTTACAGATCACACACAAACTGAAGCGAGGAGGATTCCAGCAATCACACACATGCAGATATTCCTGCCCATGAACACACACACACTCACACCTTGCAGCTGCAGCCAAAAAAGCGCAGCTGCCGCTGGGAGACAGGGAGAGAGTTAGAGAAGGAAATATAGACTGAGAGAGGGTGGGTCTGCGCTTTAGGCCAGCGCGTCGGCCCCTGACGACTGCGCTGGCAGCGACCCAGCTTGGGTCGGCCCCTTCGACTCGCTGCAGAAGACTTCCTGTGCTCCTCATGAGTGTGTGAATGATCCCATTCCAACACATAACTGACAAAACCACTGCAATGCACAGCCGCTTTATGGAAAAAAGTCTTGTTGGAGAGTGTGGTTACTTCTGTCCATTGTGCAGGTGTTGTTTCAGGTACGTCTAATCCATTTATGCAGATTTTGGTTCCTCTTATCCCAGTTTCAACGTGCAAACACAAACCTGTACACACAGTAATAATCCTCTGTAATTGATCTGTTTGTGTGTGTTTGATTTGTCGGGTTTTTACATGTTGCAAAACGGCAGCATTTTATCATCTGCCTGCAGGCCTGTCACTCACTGAGCTGACACCTCCAGCATTCCCTCCAATTGCAGCTGGTTTTCCGTATTATTTTTTTTTTTAAAGCACAGGTTGAGATAGCAACAGGCTATTTATAACTGCTTCAAAAACAAATAAACACAAAGCCAAGCATTTGCATTTGCCACGAGGTCTCTCCACTTTAACATTTCAAGTGACTTCCAGGAAGTAACAATTTGGATAATTTCTATGACATAAAAGAATAACAAGTACATACTATTGTTACTTTTTTTTATTATTGTAAATTTTACTGTTGATAACATTCAAGTTATTTTGAGAAAAAATATATAAAATACACACATACGCGTGCACACACACATACACACACACACACACACACACACACACACACACAGACACACAAACACACACACAAATACATATGTATATATGTGTGAAGATGTTTTATGTAGGGCAGAAAAAATGGATTATATCTGACACCCAACATATTTAAAAGGTGCTGTGTTCAATGGCATTATTATTCTACACATGTGGAATATGTTGGGGGTACAACAAATAAAAGCAAAATGTCTTCTTTTGGCAGTGTCTCAGATTTGAAATGGCATTAGTTAATTTTTAATTAAACAACAGCCTGCTAAATGGTTGATCATAGACAGGTAGTTGTGCATCAAATCCATACGAAACTTTCTAAACACTTGCCTGAGGCCAAGACACAAATGGCAGCAAATGCCTCTGACAGCTTTGCTGATAAGCCCAAACTACTCGCTCATGTTGAAACACAACCGTTCCACCTGACACACTGAACCATTCCCTGACCCCTCTCTCACACAGTTCTGGTCCTGAGGAGTCCGCTGAGGGCCCTGTGGGCATGAGAGTTCAGGAGCTGGGCTAAAAGAACTTGAGTTATGATCGGGAGTTCTCTCTTCACTGGGAGCTGACAGGAGAACCATACCGCCGAGCTCTGGGGCGCTCTGAGGTAAGCAACCCATCTCCGTCACCAAGCCTGGCTTCTCTGACCCATCTATTCTCCTGTAGTCAGCTGCCCAGCAGGGTCAGGCCTGAAACATTAATCTTCAGCAGGCAAGAGGCGTGTTTGGGCAGCCAGAGAAGGCGAGGGTATGGAGTGGTGTTCCTCTGTGTTTAAAATGAAAGAAAAGATGAGTGTAAGTGGGTCAAGAGCTCCAGACCGGAGCAATAGCAGCTGCCCTGCAATGGAGAGCCACCTCCTGCCGGAAACGTTCCTCGTACCTGCTGGTCTGAAGGAGCGTTCCCTTCGACCCAGCAGAGGAACGAGGACAGCTGGTCAGGGGCCATGAGACGGACACTGCGGCCACTTCCACAGCTAACCACAGGCATACGTCCAGCGTTCCATGTCTGAAGTTTTTGCTGTTGTGAATTCCTCAGGCCACTGGCCAGCTAGCACAACTATGTCAAAAAAAAAATGTGCAAAGGTTGTGGTAATGTTTTCATCCAGTGTCTATGATACAACATATGTCAGGTTGTTTACAGAATAACATATTTATAAAATATAATTATAAAAATATAATGTCTGTAGTAAATATATTTAACTAGAAAATGAACTAAAACGTGTTACTGCAGTTTTTATATATCATCATTCAGCAATACAGAACATAAATTAATTTAGATATGACTCTTTACACTCCATCTATAACATGTGCAACAATACATGTTGACTTCTAATAACACAATAGAATTTGTGAGGTTTTTTTATTTTTTTATTTTTTATTCATTTTGTTGGAGCAGATAGGACAGCAGTCAACCAGCATAAATGTGATTTTTAAAATGTATCCTTTGATACACCTCATGAAATTGACTAAAAGAATGCACTGTACATAGCTACATTTTTGTTTGTGTGTTAGTATTATGCATATTCTGAAATTTATCACAAATCTAACTAAAAAAAAAGGACTTTTACAGTTAGACTTTTATCGAGAATTTCCTCGAAATTACTTTTGTCAAGTGTGTTTTTAAAACAGTGCAGTCCCGCTCTACACCATGTCCGTGCTGGGCGTCTCTTTGGATTTAAAATTTTACGATTCATCATTCAAGTCAAATAAACAAAGACTGCTCAGGGCGCAAGATATAGTGACCAGTTAAATATTTTATGACAACATTTACCATATAATGAAATTAACTAAGGCATATTTCACACAGAATTGGAGAGAGAAAGAATGAGCGTAAGATGGTATTCCGGTTTATTTTCTCAAAGTTGGATGAAAGGAGACGAGCACGGTGCCAGAGGTCAGACACAATGTTAGATAATTACAGTCTTGAGTGATTGAGGTGAGCTGAAAGGCAAATGTTGACTAACGCCATAACCTTTTAACTTGTTAATCCCTGCTTTTCAGAAGAAGTGAAAACGTAGCCACTCGTTACCGTAGGCTAAATATGCCATCAGAGGGAAGTAAAGGAGGAAAAATGCTTTCAACATATGATCCTGGAAGTTAGCTCACCTAGCTTGACTATCATTAGCCTGCTAACACGAGCATTCATTGCCAGATCACAGACTGTGCCGGGGATTATCTTTATCGCAGTGTATAGGGATCTAATAATCATGAATAAATCATAAAGCAGATCTGTGAGTGAAGGATATCAAGAATTTAAAGTAATGGTTGTAGTTAGTGTGTTGTTTGTTGTTGCTGTGGTGTGGTGTTGAGCTTTGTGCCAGAGCCTGCAGTCGCATGTGGATGTAATTTCAGCAGGACGTGTTTTACGCAAATCAAATAAAAGAGTCTGAAGAGAGAGAGAGAGAGAATGGGGACAGGTTGTAGAGAAAGTATTCCAAAAACAATATTCCAAGACACAGATGCATCAGTGGCCACGTTTACATAGATTGCAATGAACTGTTAACAAAGTTAAGTATAATTGCCATTTAGGCAGCACTAGCCAATTACTTTAAAGGGATTATATACATGTACAGTATTTTACTGTCATAAATATTTTAGAAAATAATATATTTTATGAAATATTAAAAATAATTAATAATAAAGAGTACCTTATTTCTTATATGTGGTGTCATTGATTTGCACATAACATTAAATCCAAAGAAAAATTCAAATTCTCTGATGCATTGCTCATTTAGTATGCTGGTGAAAGAGGGTTCACCTCACATGGCTGTGAATGCAGACAGTTAAAGGTTGATTTACCCAGAAAATCTAAACATGCAGTCCAATGTTTCAGTCTGTCAGTCACAGTAATAATGATGGGTACTCTGCAAACGTGTGTGTGTGCTCATATAGTGTGTGATTAACATCTGTCTCTGCTCTGATGTGGACGTATGAGGAACGCATCATCAGATACCGCTCCATAAAGCTGCTCTTCTGGAAGACACACATACACACTGTGATGTGGCTTTGTGTTTAGATGAATGTCACATATAGTTAAAGTTTCATACTCATTTCCCAGTCATTTAATGCTAGCCTGCATATGGCACGAGTGAAAAGTAACAAATCAAATGCTGATCCTGATGATCACTAGGCTCAGGCCTAGTTAGACATACAGTAAGAGTGTAGAGCTAAAGAATGGGAAACATAGCTTAGATCATTTGGTCATGAATGAAGGAGGAATGTTTGAGTTCATATAAAAAAGCTTCAGACTTTGGGATCTTGACACATTTAAACAGAGTTTAAGATATTGTGGAGATCTCATCTGAAATTCTGGAGGAGAAATGATTTCCTAAAAATTACAGAGATTATGGATTACCTCTCAGGATATATATATATATATATATATATATATATATATATATATATATATATATATATATATATATATATATATATTACACATCATTACACATAGAAAAATGAAGTAAGCACAAACTAACAATTATTCGAATAAATAAATACATAAATACATAGATAGATAGATAGATAGATAGATAGATAGATAGATAGATAGAGATAGTAGCAAAATTAATATCACCATATTAATGTCCTCTAATAAATACAAAAGTTATTATTAAGATTAGATGCAACTTTCTGACATCAGAATGAATAGGAAGGCATGTTATCCTGCCAATTCATTGTGTGTCACATCTGTCTCTCTGTCTCTGAGAGTTCATCTAGATTAGGAAGGTGACACTGTCAATCTAATCCATCTTCTTGTCCTTGCAGGAACACATGTGTATGTGTGTGTGTATGTGTGTGAAATGCAAATTTTCATTGTTGCGATAAAAATAAATAGACTAGCCAAGGACCGTAGGGTGTGTGTGTGTGTGTGTGTGTGTGTGTGTGTGCATCACCTTTATGGGCACTGACAGGCGCTCGTCACTGTCGGCCGTTTGTGAGCTGAGCTTTGATGCGGGTGACTGTAACTGCGAGGGAACCGCATCGATAGATCCGTGTTGACAAGCCTCATATTCAAGGGCACATTGAAGCTCATCCGGAAACTTTTACTCTGGTTTAATTGTTTCCCAATAGGTGGAGAGATGCATGCTGCAGTATGGGATCTCTTTCAGAACATTTGACTCATAACTTGTTTAGATTTCCTGAAGATCTGTTTAATATCCCCTATACAGTTTCAGACGAGATCTCACCAATGCCTTAAACTGTGCTCCGATTTTCCAAGATCCCAGAGTCAGCATTCAAAAATTGGAAAATGCTAACTCAAACATTTCAGATTAAATTATTCCATGACTAAAAGATCTAAGCTACTACAGACAATTCTAGCTATGTACTCCTAATTTATGTGACCCTGGACCACACAACCAGTCTTAAGTTGCTGGGGTATATTTTTAGCAATAGCCAAAAAAAACATTGTATGGGTCAAAATTATCAATGTTTCTTTTATGACAAAAATCATTAGGATATTAAGTAAAGATCATGTTCCATGAAGATATTTTGTAAATTTCCTACCGTAAATATATAAAAACTTTTTTATTAGTAATATGCATTGCTAAGAATTCATTTGGACAACTTCAAAGGCGATTTTCTCAGTATTTAGATTTTTTTGCACCCTCATATTCCAGATTTTCAAATAGTTGTATCTCAGCCAAATATTGTCCGATCCTAATAAACCATACATCAATGGAAAGCTTATTTAAATTTAAAAATTGACACTTAAGACTGGTTTTGTAGTCCAGTGTCACATATGTCAACAATTGCCTCGTTTGTGTCTATTTTTTATTCTACTATATAAAGTTCAAAATGACAGTTTCAATTATTTTAAAGCATTATTTTTAATTATCTTACTGTAAGTTCTACGCTAATTTTAATACCTGCAAGACCTGAACATTAGAATTGGCATGAGACTAATGTTATACAATTGCTTACTTGTCTGTTTGAAGAAGTCATAATCCAATATTTCAAATTCAGTGTAATTAACATAACACTAAACCCATTCACTTTAATCATGTGAAACTATTTCAAATAGCAAAATGTAAAATGATGATTTAGACAACTTTAGAATCAAATAGCACATTCATGTAGATTTTGTTTGGTTTTTTTTTTTTGTTCTTTTTTCTGGAGCACAGTAGACTAAATAAACATAGTCCCGATAAACGTTACAGATGCTGTCCATTGAGCTTGTAAGGAATTTCTGGAGAAATAAATGATAAATATTTGATACTTAGCATAAATCTTAGCATACAAGTCAGTCATTAGAGATTTGCTTTGGTTAGATATAATACAAGACATTAATGCTAAAGACCTGATATTACTGCAATTGTTAAATGTAGCCATTCTCCAGAAGCAAAAGCAATGACAGACAGACAGCTAGACTGCTGGAGATGGTTTGGGGGTGGGGTAGTGCTCTGTTGTGTAGCTTTACTCCAGTATGGAGGGTGTGTGTCACTAGGTGGCGCTTTGGTACAGTCGTCTACCCTCCAGCACAGCAGACACACACTCAAACAAAGCCTGAGCAATACTCAACAATACCAAAAACACACGCATGTTCCTCAGCATCACAGTCTCAACATGCTACAGACATGCTTGTGGGATTCAACTAATGCTTAGAAAAACAACCGCTGCTGATGTTCAGCGTATGAAAAAGAGCACTCAATATTGCACATATACATGAAAACAACAGTATATTTTATTGAACATTATTCAGCACAAGGTCCAGCGCGCATACACATGCACAAACGCAACACAAAGCAAGGATGAGAAGTGCCGCTCCGCTAGTACGTGATGTAAACGGATCGGTTCTGTACAGATGACACTTACCTGAAGGCCGTTATTAGAGAGAGCGAGAGAAAGCCGGTACACAAACCCTTACCTGCCCTCAGGACGGGAGAGATGCACGGAGACCGAGACGAGAAACAAAAGAGCGAAAATCAAATGAAACTGAGATGCAAACCGATCATGACGTGTTAGCTGTAGTGTGCGCAGGGTTTGGGCTCTGTCAGATAGCTTTAACAAAGTGGCCCAGGCTGGAGTCGACATCAGCGCTTTACAGGAAGTTAGTGTGCTTGGTTGCACTGGTCCTCTCAGTCATTCTCATTGTGGAGTACATGCAATTTGTGCAAACTGCAATTATAACCCCGTTAGCTTCAGAAGAGCTCTTTAGGTATGTCAGTCTGGGTCGCCCCCGGCTGGATAGCGGCACTCAGGCGAACGAGGGGTTCCTGCATGGCCTTCGCCACCCGAGCAGAGCAAAGCGGGGTGGATAAAGGGCTGGTGAGGGTGGAGGGGGTTGTTTGGGGTACAAGCAGGCAGCTGCGTGAGTGCTCTTGTTGATGTTATGCAGCTAAACAGTACCAGCTTGCTGGAGCGCTTAACTTCTCCTATCCCACTGCCCTAATGAAGTCCTGAAAGGTTTCCTGGCTGCCTCATATGGCTTTATTTAGTGTCTCAGTGAGAAGAACCATTACTAAACACACACACATACACACACGCACAGAGAGAGAGAGCTAAAGGTGAGGCTAGCATGCTAACATAGCATTGCTAGCCTCAATGGCAAACAAGCAGCACATAAACGGCAACGGGAAAGGGATAAGCATTGTGTCAATATTGAGAGGGAGAGGGAGTGCAGAAAAGGAAGGACCCCCTTTGCTTTGTGAACGTGTAATGGCACTTCATTTTAATTTTATGGTTTGCCAGTGCTCCGCAGAGGGAAATTGTTTTCTATGTGGTTACACAGCCTGTCGAGAGAGAGCGAGAGAGGGAAAGACACGCACGCCAAATAAAACAGCTGTGGTGGCAATTGAATTTGTATTCACAGTAAAGTAGGTTAACCCAGTTAAAAGTCAGAAATCCAATAGCGACAGCCGATCGGCGAGAGTGAGGCATCTCTCCCGGGGCTGCGGAGACCCGTTCTCATTCGCTGGGTGTCTTAAAAGCATCGCAATATATCAGCATGCTAAGAGATAACGGCATGTAGGATCAGGCATGCGGGGAAGGAAAATGTGATGCACTTTTCATTTGCTGTAACATGCGGCTTCCCCTTTCCCCGTGTTGTTTTTCTTTATCGGATAGACCGTCGGAACGCAGGTTCAGGCGTTTGTCACAGTCTGTGGCTCTGCGCTCATTGTCTTTGGGAGCGTGCACGTTTTATCGGCTCGATCTGTCGAGCGAGGCCTTCCGCCCCCCGCCGTCTTGAGCGAGAGAGGATGTTTTCATAAAAGACAGAGAATGGGGAAATGACAGCTCCCCCTGCCTTTGTTATGGGAATATATGGACTCCCCCTGGTTCATTGACTTTTTATTACAGACTGAGTAAAACGACTGTTAGCAAACAGGGGCAAATTTGATGCAGCCATTTGTTTTGTAATGTCTGAATCGTTTGTATTTCCTGTGTATTCGTATGCTAGGATTGAGAGATAAATGGATCATCATTTAGAGCACGCTGGTTTTGCTTCAGGATGCAGATTTTGATCAAGTGCGAACCCAACACTCTGCCAGATTTGTACAAAAACCTTTAAATTGAATGTTTCAATCTATTCATTGAAATAATTCAAACAGGACATATGCTGACTAGCCTGAACAGCAGAGGTGTGATTTACCAACCTTACACATAGAACAAACACTGAGCCAAATATTGTAATATGCTGCCTTCACATGCTATTGGAGTTATCGTAAAATATGATCTTTCCATTCAGAAATTGGATATGAAGATATTTACAACTGGGAAACTGTGACACCCCAGGTTTTTTCAGAGTTTGGTGGGCCATAAACTTTAAACATAGCGGAGTAGAGAACTATTGCTGTTGTGACTGATAAGTTTTATTTATTGTTTTCATTTAACATCAACATTGCATTACTTCACTTTACAGTCATATATATGTGTGTGTGTGTGTGTGTGTGTGTGTGTACAAATAACCATTTGATGCATAATGAATGTATTTTTCACAGTTAAAACAGCATTTATTTAACCAAAACTTCAGAATCGTCAACAAGCTGACTATGTAGATGAAGAGAATGTTTACAGTACGGTGGGTAAGCTTTATATGGTTGTCAAAGAATGGCACTCTACATTTTATTTAAAATCCTTTGTCATTTTCAATACATTTTGATTCTTATTCTTTCTGACAACAAAGTTCCTTAACACAGCATATTTAAAATGCCACTTAAGAAGAGGAAAGTACAACATTTCTGATAGTACTCAAGCCATGTGCATTTTTTTTCTATCCACAGGCTGTCCGAGTTCAGAACCACTATTAGACTGAAAAATTTGTTTATATATTGTTTTCAAGTGTTCTGTTGAGATATGCAGGGTTGTCCCTAACCCATCACTGTGTGTGTGGCATGCTGTGTGTGTGTCAGTAGCAGATATTTATGCAAAAAAAAAAAAAAAAAAAAAAAACAGAAAACAAATGCAACAAAGCAAGTGCAAGGAGTCTCGGAGGTCTCCAATGTTTTCTTCCTCTGTGGTGGTCTAGCATAAACCCCCACTACTACATCTGCTTCTCTCTCACCACCCCCTCCACCCACCCGCTGGGGCAGGAGCGGGCCATGGCTGCGGCCCTACTCTCCCCCTCTCGCCCTGAGCCTGTGCCCAGCTAGAGATGCCATCTGATACAAGTCTATCATAATGAAGGTCCAGCATGAGGCTAAATGAGTTTGGAGCTTGACGGCGTGAGGGGCTAATGACTGCAATACACCAGCGCTTCGGGCCCGCACTTGGCTTTGGGAGGGCATATGGCAGCCACCTCCATCGCTAGAATACGTACAGAGAGGAGAGAAGAACGTTAAAACAAAAAGCAGGACTAGACCAGAACATGGAAATTTTCAACTTTGGCCTGTGTTGCATGGTTTAGAGAACAAAAATTGTTCAATCAAAAATGAAGATTATGTTGTTTATGTTATGTCATATTTATACACCATCATGGAACAAAAAGTAGACATTTAACAGTATGTCTGAATTGCTTCCATAAAATAAAAGTCATTGGGGATCCAAAATATCAGAAAAATAATAAGCATTATAAAAAGCATCATAACAGTACTCCATATGACCTGTAACTTTATGTGAAGAACAGACTGAAATTTAGTTCTTCAATGAAAATAATGGCAGATATGGTTGCCATTCATGTTTATTTATAGCACCTTGGACATTACAAAAAAATAAATAAATAAATAAATAATAATAATAATAAATAATATATATATATATATATATATATATATATATATATATATATATATATATATATATATATATATATATATATATATATATATATATAATTTATTTATCTTTTGTGGAAACTGTTCCTTGAAAATTTCATTCCTACAGGCTTTTTATAATTTAAGTAGTCTAGGGATCACAGATATTCAAAGTAAAATGCAGCAGGCCTTTGAGAAACCCTACATGCCTCTGTACAACACTTGTACAGTTTTTTAGCCATTTGTAATAGCTTTTGTAGAGTCATAATAATTTGAATTGGATTTAATGTCTCAATGGCAGTCAATCAATAAGCAAAAACAAAGTCCATTAAGTGGCTGCTGCAGTTAAAGACGTGTGAAAACAGCAGAAGCTTAGCAAATACTGCATTTCACTAGCTTACTTTTATGGTTTCCAAGTTATCCAAATTAGCTTAAAGGATTGATAATTCTTTCCTAATATAACACTGTTACTGAGGCCTTTAACTGTGACTTCCCCATTTTGGTTTTGTCAAATACTAAATAGGGGCTTGGTTGTGGAAATTAAAGCAAAATCGCATAACAAGGAATTTTAATTTGATTAATTCATTGTTGTGTTTTGATGCGGAGCAAAGGCAACCACGGCGGTTTTCACGTTATTTGTTCCACTGACTAATGACAATTTCCTGCACAATAACGGGAGTAAAAAACACCCTCAGAGCGAAGGAAGGCTTGAAATCACAGATGAGAGAAGCCACAGGGAGAACAAATAACCTGCCTTTAATTCTGCTACTGGCCAACGCATGCTCTCAAGACAGTGCAGTCTGCTATAACTTCAAAAAATAATATGATAGAAAAAGACAAAAGATTCATTCAGTTTTCTTTCATTCTTTGTGCTGGATGCTTGTCAATAGTACAGCAGGCGATGACAAAGCCATGAAACATGCCAAAGAAGGAAGTGTTCACTAGTTAACGCATAATCAGTAACGACAACTGATGAATCAAGGCCTTATCCAAGAAACAGGAACTGGAAACAGGAATCCAAGAGTATTGCTTGAATGTATGTGTGTATTACAGCATGTAAGCTAGCAAATTATGAGCTAATGCTAAAACCTTCGCATTTTTTAGTATCTCCATCCATGAAACCATGAATTTGCCTTATTGATTTAGTAATGCTAAACATCTAGTGTTAGAGAAGCTTCTTTGAAATTAGTTTGCACAGCCTCAAGCTGCTCAAGGTTTAACTACTGTGAAAAAAAAAAAATAATAATAAATAAATAAAAAAAACTTAGACTTTTACTACCCAGTTATATATAACCTAACAAGGTTATATAAGTAAGCAATAAGTTTTAAATGATCTGATTATATGATTAGGTTAAAAAACAGAATGGCAAAAATATATTAATGTACACTCAATACAACCGGCAAAACATCCTTAAGAAAGAATAAACTATAAATAAAGTGATAAAGAATAGTATTTCCCAGTTCCAGGAACACAAGTGAGAATTCATTCAAATGAATGAGTCAGTCATTTATTGGAACCAGTTCAGTGAATCATCCAAACAAACTGACTCACTAAATGAATACCTCCAACGCTATTTAAGCATCATTTAGGAGACTTTCTAGAGTGTTTGATTATTGTCTTGGCTTATTCATTTGAAAGCTGTGTGTAGTATAATGTGACATAAAAAAAACAACAACAGTGATGAAGTGTTATGTCAAATCAAACTGCTACTTGTTGAAAGAAATAGACTGTTACTGGAGACGCAACATTGTTATGAACACAGCCAAGCTACTGTCACTCTAGTGAAAAATGTAGTGAAGTTAGTAGTGTTGCTTCTTTTACTTAGCTACTCCCGTCAAGTATGTACAGACAAGTGCTCTGTTAAAGCAATGTTGCTAACAGACACCTATATGCGGCTTGTTTCTCTCTGTCTCGCTCTCTCTCTCTCTCGCTTTCTTTCCTTGTCTTCCCCCTCCAGAGCGACTGATTGCTTGCAGCTGGGGAGCACTGAGAACATTTTAATATTATGCAGAAGATTAGAGCAAACTAACTACATTATTCTCCAATTACGCTCGTTTCATCCAACTGATGTCTTTATTTCCTTCCTCTCCACGATTAGCCTAATGCGAAAATTGGAATGCGCTTAGGACTGTTTTCCGATTGTTCCTGTGCCGCTTATTATGTCACCCAGCCATTACAGACTCGTCTTTTATTGTAACTGTAAATAAAACGATTAGAGGCAGACGCAGCCGGGAACGAGGAGATTTCATTTGGGGATCTGCTTATCAACGTTCTTGGAAGGTTTGGAAAGGAGCATGGGCCTAAGCTCAAGCCCCTTTATGGTGGCAAATCTTGGGCGGAATTGCCATGCCCCAAAAAACAAACAAAACAAAACGACAAAAAAAACTTACGTTAATCGATTTAGAATCATGTAGAGACCTGAATGCAAGCCTCCAATCGCTTCGTTGCACACACCTAAGCCGTTTGAATACACTGAAAAGCATGCTCAAATTATTAGAGGAACATGTGAGCATTGTAACCCAATGATGTGGCTCTAAGGAGGTATAATGTTCTTTAGAGACCCCCCCAACCCCCCCGACAAACCGTAAAACACTGGATTGTGGGTGTTCTGTGCTAAGCGTGGCACAGGAGACGCATTTGAGATGATCTGAGAATGGAATGGGAGCAATTCCCGCCGTTTGATTTCCATGGAATGCGACAAGTCCATAACGGGCACGCAGTAACGTGTATGATGGGACAGAATGATGGGAAACTAAAGACAGGTAGAGGCCTGACATGAAACTAATCCAGACAGACTTCACCTGACCTTTGAACTCTGATTGGCTTCTTCCTGCTTCTGTTGGTTATTTGATATTCTGAATGAAATGATCTCACTGGATGTATAGATAATTAAAAATAGTGTTTATCCCCCCTTTAATGACATATAATCTTTAAACCTTGTTGTAGTGGTTATGTTTAGGTATAAGATAGGGTTAAGAGATCTAGAATATGGTCATGCAGAATAAGGCATTAATATGTGCTTTATAATTGCTAATAAACAGCTAATATGCTTATGCTAATATGCAATGTGCATGCTAATGAATAACTAGTTAATAGTTGTGAATATGCGTTCCCTAATTTAAAGTGTTACCGTTTTAACTTGTAAGTTATATTTAACTTAAATATAGGTTTTAACCAATGGTTGTAAGTATGTATATGTTTTTTATATGTTTCTTCAAATCAAAATTTGTATGCCCCTTAAAAAGTGAATGGTCACTGTTGTTCTCTATTAGGTATCTTTAGTCTCTAGGTTTCTATAGTGTTTATTTCTTTTTAAAAAATGCATTAGATGTCTGAGTTCATCTGCAGTAATTTTCTTTCTAACATTTTATATGCTTTTTTAATGAAAAAATCTGTAGAACAGTAACATTTGTTAGTACTACACTCTTAATGATATCTGAATAAATCTATTAAGAATATTTAATTATGAGCAATATGTATAACATTGTAAATTATAAGCATTTAAATTCCATGTAAATCTGGAATATAATGTAAGTTTTGTGAGCGTAGATTTTGTGTGGACCTGCCCACTCATGGGCTAGAATATATGCTAGTTATGTAGGCAATGCAACGTCAAATGAAAGTAAACTAAAGTAAATATAAGAATTAACAGAGTGAAATAAAAAGACATTTTAAAGAAGTGATAATTTTTTAAACTTAAATATAAATCTGTTTAGTGACTCTGAGGACCCGGGGACATATGCAGACACAGGTTAAGATGACGTGATGTGGTAAATAAGCTGATATGATGACTGCATGCTGTCATAAATCAGGCATGTGTGTCCTCATCTACACAGAAACCCCTTTAGGCCATGCAAACCTCAGCGTTCTGCTTGATTTCTTATTTTACTCCTTTATTTTGTTACTGGACAAGCTCCTCTTTTTTGTCTCATGCAGGAAAAGAAGCATGGTTGATGTCTGACGTGTGGCCGTTGTTTCGTAGCTGCAAGCCAGTTTTTGTTTATGTGACATGCCTGTAGAATGAGAAAATGCAAATGGAAAGCGATAGCGAGAGAAAGAGAGAGAGATGACCCCGCGGTGTACAGAATAGACGGGGTAAGTCCCTGCCACCTCCTCGACTCCCACAGGACATAAACACAGATCAAATATCAACAGATCTATTGCCACTATATACACAGCTCCAGGGAGGGGGGAAAAAGTTACATATTCTTCTGACTGTTTTTGGACATTTGAAAGAGAACTGAGCCCAGAATCGTTCAGAATAAACCATACAATGGGCTATTTTGCTTTAATTTAGTTGCATCGTTTTGTTTTATTCAATTTGATGGTTTCAGCCTCACTAAATAAAAGCTCACAGAATTGTTTACTAGTTCAGTTCAGCATTAATTATTTTGTTTATAGCAGCAGGAAATCATTTCATTGTCTATTTGACTGTCAGTACATCATCAGTACATATATTACCTGACACATAATATGACCAAAAAAACATGTAAGGTAGAGTATATGTTAAATAAAATACTGGAACAGAACCTGTGGTTCTTAATTTATTTGAGATATCTAAATATGCCGTTGATTAAAGGTTTGTCCAACTCACTAGCAGTTTAAATATGAACTGAGCACTAGATGACATTAATAAATAAGCATACTCTTGAATGAAGTTTAAACCACCATTCGTTATTGTTAAACCTTAATCTAATTTATTTATTTAATTTTACTTTGTAATAGGCAATGTGTTTGCAATATTTTTAGTAGTTTATGATGGGTGAAACTCCTACTAAATTGAGTAAGAACATTCTCTTGTGCAAGCTCATAAACATATATCATATATTGATAAGAAATCTAAGCTACAGACCCAGTTCACATGCCTCAAATGTAAACTAGTCACAACACGTGTGTGTGTGTTTGTGTGTGCACGTTATTGTGCCTAGTTTTTTTTTTCTTTTTCTTAAGTCTTCTTTTTTGTGTCTCCATCCAGATTTCCTTCATGCAGACAGACAGACAGAGAGACAGATAGACAGATAGATAGATAGATAGATAGATAGATAGATAGATAGATAGACCTTACAATTATCTCATTTTGACCTCTTACTTATTATCTTGTATTAATATTTTTTCGGTATGGGAGTTAAATATAAATAATATATATATATATATAGAGTTTTTGAGAAAAAGAAATGAGTTTTGCAGTTGCATTACATCAGCCCAGCAATTAGAAACAGACCCACCTGGGAAAGACCTGCGGATATGAGTTTACTTCACTTTACTTGTTTCCATACAGTATCAGTCTAAATATAGAGGATGAGTAGTGGCGTATACATCTAGAATCAGTGTGTTCATCCTTCATGTTAAATGAGCTGGACCATCGCACCACCCCTAGAGGTCAACAACATCTCTCTTCTCTCTCTCATGAACCAGATATAGTATTACCATAATGAAATATTGTTGCCGATCCAGTATAATGTGTAATCCCCGGACATGGGACTGACTAACATAAATATCCTGATTCTGGAACGCTGAGCATCCAGCTCTCACATGGTGCACATTACACTTAAGAAGAAAATGGCAGTGATTAAAGACCACCATCAAACTATTGTACAATTACTTATCTTAATCGCAATTAGTCTACACGACAGACCTCTCTCTCTGTTTCTCTGTCTTTCCTCCATCCTCCTGTCTGGTTCACTGAGAGTCATGGATTAGACCATCGTGCTGGGTGGGTTTCCTTTATTTGACCTCTGCTTTGACCCTTGCAAAAGTTTTGAATCCCATGGGCCACTGACAATTGTAAATCACGATTCATTTGCCATTCACATAAAACTGAAGAGTGTGGCCATTCAAGGTAAAATTGCCAGCGTCCAGGAGGTGATATGGCCCTGAGAACACAATGTGCTGTATTTGTTTTTTTCCCTGAAATGCTGTTTTGATCCTGTTAGAATCTCGAGGCACTTCCTCAATAAGAGACAATCAGCCACAGATTAAACGCAAATGTAGGGCTTGAACAAAACAAAAGAAAGACCCACTTTAAATACAGATAAAGGGAACTGAAAAGGGGTAAATATCAGAATAGGAAGACAGATGAGACCTCTTAATTATTAATTCTCCCAGACAATAGTGAGATTAAATAAAGAATAAATAGTGATCTTTGGTTCTCAGATGTGTCTCCTGAGAAAAAAAAAACTAATAATCTTACATGTGTCTTCTATTAGATTTCAGCAACATGTCATACTTTGTTTAAATTTATGTGTATTTTTATTTATTATGGGAAATTTTAAGGATAAATATCTGAGATAAAGTTCACTGAACCATAACTGGGAACTCCAAACTACTCTGAGTCATAAATATGCTATAAATCGGAGCAGTAACATTTTCCTCCTCAGCCTTAAACCAAAAACATTTTGAAACATTTTAGCCTGTTAGAAACAGGAAATTGAACAGCGAGTTAAATGACTATAAATCCAAGAGTAGTTTTTTGCCATTTTCCTCACACCTGTAGATCGGCTCCACTTCCTCTTGCACGGTTGTGGGTTGCAGCCCTCGGATGAACAGTAGACTGTTTCAGCATAAACAAACGTTAAACCACAGCACAAGAGAACAAAAGCTGGATTCAGTTTCTGAAACCCAAGAGTCTGTTTTCACTTAATCCTGATCAGGTTCTCCAACATTTGGAGTGTAACAGTAATTTGTCCATGCTTTTCTGTTGGTATTTTTACATATTTCTGAAAGAATGTGGTCCTACAAAAGGAAGCTGTAGCTTGATCTGCTAAAGAGCTTTCAAGAGCTATAATCATCTCTCATATTACAATGAGGAGCTGCTCAGATTTCTGGGTAATGACTCCTGTTTGAGGAATTTCCCTGGTGATTGTTCCAGAGTCTATACTCTGAGATTATCTCAGCACTGTCATTAAATTACTCACATATCCGTTATATCACACATATTATTTATTATATAAAAAAAGAGTAAAACAACTTAAATTCTAAGTATTTCAGTAAGTATTAATGTGTGCTGTATGTGTCCTAAGAAATCAAACTGGTGACTATTGCATCACTATTTCTATACTGCTTGTTCCCAAGGTTCAGGTTTTGTTCAAAATTTGTTCAAAAGTAAACTTTGCACTTTTGTTGTGGAGAGGCATGCTATTACCTTTGCTAATATTATCAACTGTTATAACCAACTGACTGACATGAGTTGAGGTTCTTGGAGCACATTTGTTCATGGTCTTCTCATAGTTTTAGAGGTATGAGTTGTTGCGGTATTCCGTCTTCATTTATTAGCTATGATTATCTGCTGGTTGCCTAAAGAGAGCAAGGAGGCATATGTCACCCATCTTATACTGAGATCACACCCTATCATCCTCAAACAGAGCAAACGCTAGTGTGGCCATCTGGGACCATACCCATGTGCTGTGCCATACACTGTGGGCATGTTGGTGGAGAAATGCATAGAGACATCAGACTACAATACGGAAGTGAGGAGAGATGCATTGTGGGTGAAAAAATGTGTTCACCAGCTCCTAGAGGTCTATGATGAAACTGCAGGGGGTTTCTGAGAATTTTATAGAAAGGAAAATCCCAAAAGAAACTTGATTTTTATATTTTTGTATGGTAGGGTGGTTACAAGGGCATTGCTATGGTTTTTATTTACAACTCACATACATAGAGTACATCAAATATGGTAAATTAAAGGTCAATCAGGTGTGGATGATGCACAAGAGTGAGGTACTGTATGTTCTTGTGCCTCACACAAACATGTCTGAGCTTCTGCAATAACCATTGAGGTTTCTTCTTGCACATCAAACAAGTACAGTTGATCTTTCTTACACCATATATGATGAGCTCTATATGTATGTTCGTTGATCAATGTTTATTTGCAAATAAATGCATAACTTGAATGTGTTCATGGGTTAAGGTCCTTGCACACCAAGTCCAAAATAAATACAACCTCACATTGTGTCAATCACATTTACACACTGCCTTCGTCTGTCATAAAAAAAAAAAAAAAATTGGATCGTGTTCAATTTTCTGAGTTTTTCCACATCCGTAGAAAGCATTTTGAGAGGTGTTTTGAAATTCAGAGCCCTAAAAGCAAATGACAAAATTATTGTGTTAAAAATATTGTCTTTCTGACTATATTGTCCATCTTACATTCCAGGCCCCGTATTCATGAAAAAAAATCTTATTTGTGTGTTTTGTTTTAAGTTTAAAGAAAATATCATAGTAAAGAAAAAAGTCATTCAGAAAGCATCTTAACCCTTAAAAGAGGTCTTAAGGTCCAAAATTGTTAGGAGTACCGACGAGGACACTTAAGAGGCTTAAGAGTTTCTTTAGCAGTGGAGAAAATGTACGAAGCATGAAGAGGGAGAAGTAATGTGTTGCACAATGCACCACAGTTAGTTAATAAGATGCTACACATTAGATTGTGCAGGGATTATGTTTGTCGCTGTTCATTTCCTATAAAATACGTTTAAGTATGACAGCATGGTAAATAAAAAAGAAAGAATATATATACATATATAATGTGTGTGTGTGTGTGTGTGTGTGTGTGTGAGAAAGAGAGGTTATGGTAAAACAGGAAAAATTACACCTGTAATTTCAAAGTGAAGGCTTATAATAGACCCTACTCTTAGAAGTGATCTTTTATTTCCTTCTTGGACAACCAACCAATCACAGTCTTCAAAAGACTGTGTCATAGCTAGCAATGGGGTTAGCTCTGCCTCCTCACTGAGATACATGTTTTTGTCTTTTCCTGGCTCAGAGCTGCTCTCAGATTGGTCCTGAATCACTTTTAAGCTAAGACACCTAGTTAGAAATTTTTAAGCTAAATTAGGAGCTCTCTGGGAGGATTCTTAGAATCTTTAAGTACATATATGGGCCCAGGATGGCATAAAAATTATACAAATATTATTATAGCACATGAAATAATGGTGTTGTATTGCATGATGTAGCATATTGTATGCTGGTTTCAATGCCTGGTGCGCACTTTTCCGATTATTATACTCTAATTAGAGTATTTGTAGAGTATTAGTAGACAGGTAAGGGTTAGAAGAAACTGACATACTTTTAGTCTACTAATAGTCAGTAGAATGGTCAGCGCTCTTTTGGGGGACCATCAAAATAAAGTGTTAGCAAATATTAGCAGTTTACTAACACTCTAACACTTCAACACTATTGAATGGTAGTGTCGCAAAGTTGCTAATGGTCAACAGAATGTTTAAAGGGGACCATCAAAATAAAGTGTTACCATCAAGAGTACTTGGATTAAAATGAATATATCATAATATGGATTACTTTTATGATCTCTTTTTGAACTTTTTGAAGTTTTGACAGAATGCAATGGAGGGACAGACTACTTGACTGACTGTGAAAAAGAAACAAAAAAACAAATACAAAAAAAAAAAAAAACTTTGAATTTTTTTTTTCGTTTTGTGTATCGAAAAGTTAGACAAATGCTGTATATACAGGTTCAGCTGACATGAAAGCTTGTGAATCCCTGATCTAGCTCATGAAGTTCACTGTGGGTACATCTGAGTGCAATACGATCGAGCGCTGTATTGCTATAGTAATAGTTTGTGGTATGGTAATGATTAGTGTCCAGACTTAGATGTATGTGTGTGTGTGTGTGTGTGTGTGTGTGTGTGTGTGTGTGTGTTTAGATGTATGTGTGTGTTTTTGTGTGTGTGTGTTTGTGTGTGTGATGGGGGAAGTGATAGTATATTGGGTGTAGGAAGAATAAATCTCTGACCTCCCCTGAGCCGCCGGACACCATCAAACATCCCGCCACTTTCTTCTCTCTAATGGTTTCCGTGGTAATCAACAAGGCGGAAGTGGCCACGGCACAGTGTGATTAGCTGGGAAGGATTCCCTAATCGTTTCATTTGTTCTCAGGCTCTGAGAAAAATAAGGCAGGTTGCAAAAAAAGAGGAAACAAGGGTGATAAAACACCAAAGTATTAAGGGGACACGAGTGGTGACTCTACACCAACCACAATCACTTTGTTTAGTCGGAATTCTGTCTTTATAAGAAATATAAGCATAAGTAACACACAATAAATGCACTATTCTAGATTGTGAAACAGTAGTGGAGACTGAGACTAGACAGAGATGCATTTTCATCCAATTAATATTACTCAGGGGAAAAAATTTATTTTTGTAAAAAAAAATAATAATAATAATAATAAAAGAAATGTTACTTGCTATTAAATTCCATAATCAATCACAAAGAAACAGCAAGTAAGGCACTAAATTAAAGCAGAAATGTCAACTTACTATTATTATTATTATTATTATTATTATTATTATTGTTTATCTATTTTATATATATACAGTATTTTTGTCCCTATTCCTTTTACACTGTTCCGTGAATTGTTTAGCACATAGACCTAAAAATGGAAAAGATAACATCAGCCCATTGTTTGGAAAAAACAAATATTGTAATCCATAAAAACATAGCCGTTGTGATAGTCTGCCCATATATTAAAATATTATTTTATATCTTTTTTTAAAAAATGTCAATTTGCAATGTTTGCAGGGAGCTACAGTTAGTCAAAAGTTAGTATTTAACTCTTAGACATACAGGTCTGGTGACTAAGAGCAAAAAGCACAGTGTTTTCTCACGCTAGATATGAAACACCTCCTCATGATGTAAGTTCCAACAAAATCTCCCTTCTCTCCCCAAATCTGTCCTCTTGTCTCTTGAAACACGAGTGGTCCTGGCAAATGGAAAGAAGTGAACAGCATATGTGTTACTGGAGTGAATAGCGGGTTCGATAACACCTTAAACGAGTGACAATAGATGCTGGGAGGATGCAGGGAACAGGTGGGATACATGACACCTCTGAACACCACTGCTGAGAGTTAGCTGGCAGATTTAAAAGGCAGATATTGATGTCAGGGGTTTACCGCAGCGCAGCATTCCACACAGAGCAATAGCAGGATTCATTACGCTACTCTAGTGTTTACCGCACGTTTATACCAGAGTACAGTTACACTCAGTGACAAAAGCCATGTACGATGGTGACATTCTTTAAACATACCAGAGAACTATGACACCCAAGGCCTGACTGACATTCACAGGATCCTTTTCCAAACTGGAATTTCCCTGTACTGTAAAGAAAAAAAAAAAAAAAGCTAGAAATAGTACAGAATAGTTCTACAGAATAGAATAGATGAACTATCTCACGCGGTGTGTCAACCCGCTGTCTGTAGATATTAAGTCATTCAGTGTGGTTAATGACATAATGGTTATAAAATTATATTGAAAAAGTCAAATGAATTATACATTTTGTGTTTTGATTAGCTTGTACATTTCCACCTGTAAAGATACTACAGGACATGGCAGTATTAAGACAATTCTTAAATAAATAAATAGAAATACAAATAGTTAAAATAATTTCCAGCTCAACAAGAAGAAACTGTTATCAATTTTGCATAAAGGAGATTGTACTTACTTAATAAATTGTTTGTTTGTTTGTTTGTTTCATTTATCTAAATTTGTTTTACTTTTAATTCATTGTTAGCTATGCAATAAGTAAATGAAATTTAATTATTTGGGGTGTGAGATCCCCCATGAATATCTGACAAACCTCTAAAAAAAGAGTATATTTACATATATTCTAAATAATAAGGATAAACAAGAATATCAATGTTCTTAGAAATTATTATTCATATAAAAACATATCTTGGTGAGATGTATGTTCTGGTCCTAGTAGCACTGCTGGTGGTAATCATAATCAGCCTTATATAATTACATGTATTTTTTTCCAAAAATAAATGTGGCTTTTAAGGAAAAATGAGTAAACCATAGCTATCCAAGCAACAAAATACCTTTCTTTTATTTCTTTTTCCAGCGATCAATCACTTACCGGCACTGATGTTTTGTGGTCACCTTTGGAAGAGAGGC
Organism: Cyprinus carpio; assembly: GCF_018340385.1. Classification (NCBI taxonomy): domain Eukaryota; kingdom Metazoa; phylum Chordata; class Actinopteri; order Cypriniformes; family Cyprinidae; genus Cyprinus; species Cyprinus carpio. The sequence goes on from NC_056620.1 coordinate 6,649,683, forward strand.
CAAACTCGTTTTTTCCCCGTTTTCCCATCATCCTTGTCTTTTTTGATGGGTCTCTGTGGTTCAGGGCCTTCAGGCAAAACAGGTGTGAGTCTGGGAAGACATTTCTCTCATACCTGCGCAAACGCTGTCTAGCCCACCTGCCCTCTGTCCACAATTACTGGAGCCGATTAGTCAAGAGCACTGGGTGTAAGGAAAGCTAATACAATAATTAAACCTGTAAACCACACACTTTTCTACCTTATATCACTTTACATGTTTAATAGACTTTGTATGGAACATTTCTTTACAGTGAAAATGAGAATGGGATGAATGGGGGAGTGTGGCTGACACTAGCGATAGAAAGTTTAAACATTTCCTTTATTATGCTCACAGTACACCCTCTTCTCTTATAACCTAATAAATCACTGTGTTTCACTCTAGTATGGCCGTTAAGGAGGGGAATGGAAACTAAACACCTTTCAGACTACTACTCATGGGGTCTTCAAACTCCCAAAATGGGGACCGCAGAGCTAGCATTGCTAAATGACTAACACTGATTACTTGACAAAGGCTCTCATGTCAGGGCTCAACAATAATGATTTTTTTTCTTTGGCTGGCTGGCCTGGCGAGGCCAGTAATTCAAAGATTTCATTTAACTTTTACATTAATAGCTGTAAATATGTAATGTTCACGCAATCAGCAGTGTCCAAAATTAACACATCGTGCTCCAGATGCCAGTATTTTTATTTTATGTTTATCACAAAACATAACATAACATTATTACAAAATTTTACAACATTATGATTTAGGCTGACCCTAGTTAATGTGAACAACATGAGCCGTACACAACAACATCTATTGGTGGATCATGTGGTGCATCAGTGGAAAAATTAACCTTTTTTTTTTTTTAACCCTACCAGAACTCCATGAAATAATACTTACCCATCAAATTGAAAATATTAGGGAAAATACATTATGTTGTGTCTTCATTCTTATATTTACAGCCAGAGACTGGCTGTAACATGCTGCAGCTAAATACATTAATTGTCATAGAAACAAAAATACAATTGTTTTTAAACTGCAATGCTGTAAAATATTTGTATGACTGTATATGTTTGGTTTTTTGAAAAAGCTTATACATTGTGAGCCTTGTTTCCAGGAATCAGTTATCAAAAATAAGTTACCAATTACTGTACATACTGCGTAAATAGAGTTGCAGTTATTACTCGTTCAATCAGATTATTCCAATACAATTTGAATTGCTCATAATCTAGACGCGTATGAAGAAGAAAAATATAAACTACTTGTCTAGCTGTTATAAAACTAGATTATGTTACCTTGGAGACCTTATGACTATACAGTTCAGCAAAACCCAGTAAAATCCTGAGAAACTTCATGTATAGACATGCAGTCAGTAAGTTGGCAAGGCTCAATGAATGTATAGCATGGAATAAGAACACAGTGCTGGTTTTACAGGGCAAATGACAGCTCCATGAACTGGTCTGAATCTCACTCACATTGGTCCCTGGCCTTTCTTATGAACATTCGCCGTGGGGTATCAAATTCTGAAATACTTACAGAGCAGGTAAAACAGGCAGAGATATATGCTGTGTTCATGGGTTATACTGCCCAGATTAGCTGCGGGAAGCTTTTAAATAGTTGTTTGCATTATTGGCAAGATGATGAGCTTTTTAATATGTCAGAAATCCAATATTGCCATTAAACCCAGCTGATGTGTGACAGTTAATTATGTTGCCGTATGTTGGGGTCGTAAATAGATTGGTTAAACACTTCCTGTGGCAGACGGCACTTTAAGGTTAATTTGCGTAATTGGTGATCAATCTAGTTAAAGCAGGTCAGGTCTAGCCTAAACATGCTTTTCTTTAGTACCAGCATTCAGTTCGGAGGTTGGACTCGCCAAAATCACACTTAAGGGGGTCTGGGGGACTGAATCAAGCCAAGTTAGGGTAGTTATTTTTTGGAAGCAGTGTTTGATGCAGTCTGGAGGGGGTGAATGAGCTAGTGATCATCTGTTGTGAACCTTCTGCTAATACCTATGAGTTACTATTTTTTTTTTTCTAATGTTATTTATTAGACATAATTACAGTACTACTCAGTCAGCACAACTTGAAAATAAGTTTGCCCTATCTTTAATACAACAAATGTTGTATTAAAAAGTGACACATACATATTTTCAAACAAGCAGCAACTTCCCCTTGCAACATTTTATTTATTTATTTATTTGTTTGTTTGTTTATTTGTTTGTTTGTTGTGATTTAAATATTTAAACTTAAGTGTTTATATATATATAGTGTTATAAACTATAAAATTGTTATTAAAATATTGATATAGTATATATATTTATTTGTTTTTTTGTTTAGTATTAGTAGTAGTAGTATTTTTTTATTGTTATTATCATTTGTTTTTTGTTTTGTAGGTTTAAAGTTTATAGTTGTTGTTAGTTTTTATTTTTGTTTTGATTATTATTTTTCTTTAGATTTATTTTTACCCAGCTCCAAGAAAAAACAGCAATAATAAATAAATAAATAAATAAATAAATAAATACATTATTTCTTTCTTTTTTTTTTTTCTTTTTTTTTTTTTTTTTTTTCAGTGGCCTATTTAATATTTGTATTACTCATGGTTCACACGTGTGTTTCAGACACAAATGACTTTACTCTTTTTTAAATATGGATTAATACAAATATTTCATTTGATAATTTTGCAATATTTTGATTAATTATTTTTTTGGTCATGAGAAGGTGTTGTGGTTTATTAGGCAATATAAAAAACAGTGTTCCTTCATTTCATAAAAGAGGACATTTGATCTCTCACCACATATTTCACACGAGCACCTTGTTTTCTAAACACCCTACTTTAAATGCCCAAGGAGTTTTCTTTGTTGCATAATGCATCAAGCACTGGCCTAAATGTTACATACTGAACCGATACCAGAGGGCAATACCTCTTTAAATGAGATCTGTCGGTTTGTATCCCAATATAGGAATCCTATTTGAGCTAGTGCTGTGGTAAGCTTTGAGCTAATACCCATAAACACGTCCCTTCATGTATTGCTGGAATGTTATTTTTTTTCTGGACTTTTTTGATGATGCATTAAGTCTGAAGTTGCATCTAACACACTCTGGGTAATGAAGCCTCCACCTGTGCTGATGTGTGTGTGTGCATGTGCGTATTTGTGTGTCTGTGTGTCTGTGTGTGTGTGTGTGTGTGTGTGTGTGTGTGTGTGTGTGTGTGTGTGTGTGTGTGTGTGTGTGTGTGTGTGTGTGTGTGTGTGTGTGTGTATGGAGGGTTAATCCGTTTAGGTGTAGCTGTGCTGAGAGTGTTTGCCCGCAGGCTGGACTCTGAATCCATGCAGCTTAAGCAGTGGTAAGGAGATGAGGCGGCCGCGGCCATCGCTACAGAAATTAGATGGATGAGGAAGTAAACACAACTGCCTCTTATTTGATCCTATCCGGTGATGGAGGATCAGACACGGAGCGAGAGGGGCGATTCCTCCTCTAATGACTGTATGGGTCAGTACTCCTGCAGGCTTGTGTCAAAGCTCAACACTTCTGATCTGAAGACGGACAGAAGATGGAAAAAAGAGGGGAGTGGAGGTTCAGAAAGCGACACACTGCAATCAATTTTAATGACTATGTGTACATGAAAATCTTCTTAAAACAGGGGGGAAAAAGGCTAAAAAGAAAACACTGTGTTCAGGAAAAGAAAGAATGAATGAATGAAAGAAAGAAGCAACTGTTTAGAGCATTACAAATAAGAGAATGTTTCCTGAGCATATTAGAGTGATTTTTGAAGGAAGGATCATGTGACACTAAAGACTAGAATAATGGCTGCTCAAAATTCAGCTTTGCCTCACTTAAAAAATATTTTTTTTAAACTAGCTTCATGCTATATGCCCTATGTACATGACATTGGTTGTCTTTGTGTAAAAATGCCTAGTGTATTGTCCCTGTTAAATAAACAAACAAATAAATACATTTTAAAACATATAAAATGCCAGTGATATATTAAAAAACAGTATTACTGAAAAAAAAAAAAAAACTTTTTTGGTCACCCCAAAAAAGACACTAATCTTCAGTAAATAATTATGTTAACAGCTTATTGTTATGCAGCACTACTCTCCATTAAATAGAAAATCCAATCTAAAAAAAAAAACTCCTTTATAACTTGTAGGTCAACTATGCCATGGTCACAGGTTAGATTCCCAAGAAATACACAAGCTGATAAAATATTATATATATTAATATAGATATATAGATATAGATAGATATAGATATAGATATAGATAAAGGTATTCAAATATGTTATACTATTATAATTCTGTTACTTACAATAATTAATATAGTAAATGATTTCAAATGTACTCTGTACACAAAACAGTATTCTGACATGTTTCCCTTATTAGCAGTCCAGAGCGAAACATGCTGAAGTTTTAGCTTACTATGAAACTCTTCATATGAACACATATCATGAGCACTGGGAAGATGCGTCACAGTAGAAGGCGCAACCATCAGCACCCCAGTGTGTCTGCACGATCGGGTTATAGTTGTACTCTGTGTGGTCCTTCTAACGCCACATTACAGACATACTTCCCATAATGCCACATTACACAATGGACACACTCCATCTCCCCAATCCCAGCATGCACTGCACACGGGCCACAGGTCCAGCTCGAAAGACGTCTGGTGAAGGAGCATTAAGGGGAGAACAGCAGAGATCTCTCTAGAGGAACGCAGATTCTGCAGGGATGAGCGATTCTACAGCATCAGCGGCAGCCGTGCAGGACCATCCTGACCACATCACAACAGGTAATATAGTGAGTCACAGTCATCAACTGAAAAGACGGGTGTGATGGATGAGCTGCGCTTCTCATCACTTCATTTTACACAAAAATACACCTTATAAACCTTGAGCGAGGATAAAAGTGGACATAAATGTGGAGGATGCAGATGAAAGTGGCAGTGGAATAGACTGTGGTGGGTTCAGCGGTGAATAACAGTGTTTTTAAAATTTTGTGATATTATACTGTATATGCTGAGAACACTGAATGCTGTGCTGTTGCAGGGCTGTTAAAAGGCAGATGCGGCTGTTGAGACAACTGTGATCATGGGGATGATGATGACCTAAAGTCCATTCTTTCTATCTTTCTTTATTTCTTGGTGAAATATGATCTCATGCATTTAATGTTTCATGAGATTCTCCCGAATATGTACAAGTAGTTTGATGTTGTCATATTTGTTTGTGCACATCATCAAACTGTCACCAATACACAAATAAATACAAATCAAAAAACAGGGTCCTTCCACCACAACACAACCCTTTCCACTGCTTCTAAATGTGTGAGTTGACAGTAATAAGGGCTGTGCTTGAGTGTACAGGAGTTTACATGTGTTCAAAAGGCAAAGTGTGAGAGCTAGGCTGATTTTTGAGTATTTGTGTGTGTTTGAAGGGGAGAGAGTTGACAATGTGTGTGTGTGTGTGAGAGAGAGTGTGTGTTTGAGGGCTGACGGTATGGCAGATGGAAGTCCCTACGGCTACAGCTTTAAAGCCTCCCTCTCCAAAGGCCAGCAGGATTTTCATTACAATAGAACCTTAATATTCATCACCCTCCCCTCAACAAACACACACAGAGAGCTGAACACACACATACAGTACACACACACACACACACACACACACACATACAGTATCCACTCAGGCCCCTACAAAGGCCCCAGTCCCTCAGCACACACAGAAGCATGGACTGCTGTACTTCACATAAACATCAGGCCACAATGTGCTTGTGTTTCAGGAGTTTTCTTATTAAATCAAAGCAGTCTGTCTGCAGTCTGTCCAGACTTCAGCTGAGTATGAGTCTACTTCAGCTCCAGATGCTTGTAGATTGATACAGATTATAGGACATACAAAAAAAGGGCGAGAAAGTAAAAATAAAAAGTAAAATGTAAATTAACTAAACTATTGTGGCAATTATCTTTGTCAAAGCTGTTTCTCTCTCTCTCTCTCTCTCTCTCTCTCTCTCTCTCTCTCTCTCTCTCTCTCTCTCTCTCAGCATTATCACATTCTCCAGAGGGGTTGTGTTTAAATCCAAAAACTAAAAATCAAACTTTACAGTTTCTTTTCTTTTTTTTTTTTTTTTTACCAGCACAGCTAGTTTTGAAGCAGTGTTGTGCTGACAGCATTACTGTGGGTTGGTAGGAGAGCAGAGAGGATTGTGGGATATTTTTCTGTGTTTCTTTGTGTACTGAAGCCCAGGGCAGAAGATCCAGTCGGGTTGTGACACTCTGTAATCGTAATCCTCAAATATCCCTCAATGATGGCGAGGTGAGACATCCAACAATATGTATTACCTCTAATCTCTCTCTGTCTCTCTCACTCTCTACCACACACACACATACACTGGATTTACTAATGTCTCAGTATCTGACGTCAAATACTCATTACAACTGATATAAGAATATCACTCCAAAAACATGGGGGAAAAAAAATATTTCTGTGGAAAAGATGCAGAGTTGCAGGATAGTCTGTAAATGTGGATTGGATATATATATATATATATATATACAGACAGAGAGCCATTATCCGTTTAAAGACAAGACTTTCTTGTAGCAATGCTACAGTGTTCAGCCAAAGTGATCAATTGTTTTTTTTTAATAATGTATGTCTGAAATAAAATACAATTGATTGTGCTTATAAAAGTAGAAACCAGTTGTGTACCAGGTATTTATCTGTCTGTTATCAGTTCCATTCTAAAATCACATATTATACAATCTTTAAAATTTCTGTAGGTTGTCTGGGTTCTCTTATGAAGGGAATGTTCACATGCCCAGAGCATTTTGTATTAACAAGGCTCTAAATGTGTTTTCTATCAAATATTATTTTTTCTTTTCTTGCAATCTTTCCAAAAGTCATTTATAAATACATAAATAAAGACAAGTATTGGTTTAAGTTTATAGGGTTGAGGAAATAAGTTTCTCTTATGATCCATGCAGTTTTATATGAGTAATTTAATTATATTATTGTCAGACTCAGACTCAGCTGTCATCAAGACATAGACATTAAGATTTTCTTCACATGAAGACAAGTACAAATGAATGTACTGTAATTAATCTCTTGTGGTGCATATTTGCTAGTTTTGACTGTTTTTATCCTGACCTTCAACCCTAAAGCATTTTAATCATACGTGCTAATTACTATGTGCACATGTAGCAACATGAGTGAAACATAATTATCTTTTCAATTACGTGTAAGAATAAAAAATAAAAAAAATGGAACAAGACTGACATATCATATGACAATTTATAATTTAGATTATTGTTTTGATTACGTTAAAGTGTGATACTGCAGTACTGAGGTGGAATGTCTCTCTCTCTCTCTCTCTCTCTCTCTCTCTCTCTGTGTGTGTGTGTGTGTGTGTGTGTGTGTGTGTGTGTGTGTGTGTGTGTGTATGCTGCAGGCATTGCTTTCTGTTTACCACTTGCACTGCTTTCAATCACAGCTTTGGTTGCAGCATGTGCTTAGCTACTCAATAAAATTAAAATTTTCACAAGTTCTGATCTGCCAACATAATGGCTGCTATCAGATTAAATGGGCCTGGATTGACAGTTTATCTTCAGCACTGTGGAGGCTGCAGATGCCGCTGTTGTTTAGAGCAAATGCATATGTTTATGCTCATTGTGTGTGTGTGTGTGTGTGTGTGTGTGTGTGTGTGTGTGTGTGTGTGTGTGTGTGTGTGTGTGTGTGTGTGATGGTAATGAGAGAAAGCTGTAAGACGTGACACATGTTCAGTCAGCACAATCATTACTCCAGCTCCCATTCTTTGTCTTCAGCGATCCAACTTCAAACACAGATACAAACATAGCAAGGACTGGGTAACAGTTTAATAAATTAAAATTTAATTTAAAAAAGTAAAACATTTAAAAACTGTTATCTGTAAATATATTTCTTGGGCTATTATTAGACATTTCTACACTGATTATCAACCCTCTTAACTTTCGACCCTGAAACATTTTGAATACAACAGGATCGAATGGTTGTCGCACAAAAGATGTTTTGAAATAGAAATGATGACACACTTCCTTTGTCCTGGATCCTTCCATTTGACCGACCCAGTGGGTTTTATCACTCGCTCCCTCAATGAAAGGACGCGTTAAGCGATGGTGAGCATACGTTTGGATAATGACTTCAGTCCACTGAGCAGATCTGAGTGAGCAGCACATCCGTGTTCATGACATTATTTACTGTGAACCAAATCTGTACTTACTGTAGAAACCCATGTGTGTGAAGGAACCTTTGCATTTCACATTGCAAAATAAACTGCTTTCACTTCTCACAAAGTGTTCACACAGTGCTTTCAAAAAACCTCCCCCATTAGTGTGCAACATTACCCAGGTGACATCAGCCAGGTTTGGCTGCCATTGTCAAAACAGTATACTGTCTGCAGGGATTTATCCGTCTGTTATTCACGTCTTAGCTGAACACATAATTCCTCAGCTTTCCTCTGTAAATTCAAAGTCTGAAAAGAACAACAGAGAAAGAAAAATGAGAAGACCAAAAGGTAATGGACAGAAGCAGACAGTTAGTCTCTGTGGTCACAAGTGAAACAATTAGACGTGGGGCTAAAAAATATGTGCTCTTTTGTGTGGTTTGCTGATCATGAGTGCAGTGATTCAACCTAATTTCATGTAGCACACTATACCGTGAGAGCACCATCTCGAAAGCATCACGCTCACACGTGCATATGATATGGAGAAATTCTGACATAATGAATGTCTCAAATCTGTCACCCTATCGCTGCTGATCGTAAGTCTCTGCAAAACACTTCATCATGGAATCACATGACTGACAGTGGACTCTCTCATAGGCTAGCAGAGCAAATGCCTGGGATTTTTCTCTGATCCAGGGTTATTATGATGAACCCCTGCTCGACTCCCATGATCCTTCGGTAAACACCGTGAGCAGGGGCTCATATCGCCCGATTAACCTGCCGTAGTGCTGTGTTTGCTCAAGTATATTATTAGCATCAATAACACTTGTGATCCTGGTTGAGGCTGGACAAAGGCCTTCATTCAAAGCCCTCCGCAAGCACCAATTTACTAAATTACCAAAAATCACCCCCAAGTGTTTGTGTTCCTTCTGAGGGTTATCTTTCGTTTGTTCAGCTCTGTTATTTGGCTACAACTGAAAAACATTTGCTCAGTGATAACCATCTGACCGATAGTTATGTATATCAGATTGGATCTGAGGCCTTGTTGAATGCCGTCCATTAATGGAGAGAGAGATGTTACTGTGGGTATGGATTGAGAACTACTGGTGGACAGAACTAGACTTAAAGTCCAGGAAGTGTTAAATGTTGTATAATTATATTAATTATATTAATATTAATAATAATAATAATAATTATTATTATTTATTTATTTATTTATTTATTTATTAAAGTAAACTTGAGTAGTACTATAATACTTATAATTTATTTTTATTTATTTATTTATTTTTATTTATAATTTATTAATTTATTATAAACTTATAAACTTTAATATATTGTTTTATTTATTATTATGTATATTTTATAAATGAATATTTAATAATAAATTGAATATGTATAAATTTTAATAGACATGTTTATTTTTTTCTTTTTTTCTTTAGTAAGTGAATAAATAAGCAAGACTGCACATAGAGCAGCAGTAGTGTTGTACCAAATATCATCATGGCTGTGAGTGGATGGATGGATTGATTGATCTGCAATGCAAATAGATTAGTTATAATTATTTCTTGGTCAAAACAACAGAAAGCACATGCAAAAACACCACCTTCGAATGCCACAATATATGATCCAGTTTCACTTTTCAAAACTGTCAGACATTTTTGCATGTGTCATTAGGTGTTCTGCAAAGATAACTTGCATTTAACAAATGTGTAAATGTTTTTATATTACTGTTGCAGAATATATATCATAGGATGATGCCAACACAAGTTAAATGTGGCACTGGAAGCCACTGACATATTCCAGCAGGTTCTGCGTGTGAAGCTGATTAGGGAAACAAAGGATCAAGGTGAGAACAATAGATGAAAACAGTAATCTTGTTTCTTCCGGCAGGAAGATTCTCAAGTCATGTGACAGGCAGGGTCATGTGACCTGTGTGTGACAGATGAGAGGGTGTTGACAGGCCTCACCCACATTCTCAGGGCCCTGTGAAAACCGATACCCTGCAAAAATCACCACAGATGATATTCCCCCCCTCTTTTTTTCAGTCATTAACAGGTGAGAGCACATATATGGAATGGAAATATATGCTGTTTTTTGTCTGAGAGAAGGAGAATCTGTTTCCTGAAGCCATTTTGCCCAGCAGAGGCCATTCCCCAGTGTCCCTCTGGAGTCCATGGAGGAAAAGCAGCCAACAGCCGTGCCTGAAGACACACACACACACCTGCTGATGACTGTAGAGTAGAGGGATTACCTTTATGGCCCAGGGGACTAGACAACACACACACACATACAACTTCACTCATGCTGAGGTGATATACCTATGCGTATCAGTGAGTGTGATTTGATTTTAGGAGGTCACGCGTAAACACACACCACCTTCCTTACAGTCACAACTGAAATCTCTGCAATGTCTTGACTGTTTCTCCTAGACAGAAATGAAATTAAATGGAGATCAGATAGAAACTTTAAGTTTAAAGGTGTTTATAGAATTCTTTTGCTGATAAAAAAAATAAATAAATAAAAAGCTCCAATAATCTTACCATGTTTGTTCTCTTGTGTTTCTCTCAGTGTCTGAAACGGTGTGCAAATCTTAATCAGAACAAACAATTCTTATCAAATTAAGACTAAGTTAAGCTATGGATATTTGTAGAGCTCTATTTTACTGTGACAAGAATTCACTAATTTCTGTCTATTTTTATATTTATCTATAAGGAATTAGATGTAAGAGATTAAGCTGATACTTTGTGGATTCTCTTGAGCTCTGAAAGAGCAACCTCAGTGCAATAAAAAAACAAAAAAAAAAACAACCTCCTCTGGGTTACTGTCATGTTGGTGTCCAGTCTATTTTCTCTCAGTTGTGCACCTGCTCAGTTCACCCACAGGCATTATGGGAGCCCCAAAGCCCTCTGGGACACTCTTCAGTTCATGAATATCATCCAATAGCCTTTTGACAAAAGAATACCAATGCGGTTAACAAACAAAACAATCCTTAAAAGCCTTCTCCCTCCCTGTGTTTGAATAAATGGACAATATTATGAGTGCTAGCTTATCACTGCAGTCCATTTACTTCCTCTAATGAGGACAACACACTGCTGTCACTCACAGAGCTGTAGTAAATAACTGTCATTATGTTTCACACCTCGGTGTATTAATAAGACAAAACTGAATGCTATTAATACCAGACTTGTTTAATTAGATATTTGCTATGTAGAATGTTGAGCTTAAATTATATTTCACAACTTTCCAATTTCAGTACAGTAAATGTAATGTATGCTTGATAATAGAGCAAAACATACAACCGCATTTTCTGCCAAATTAAAGGACAGAATGGCTGTTGCCCTGTTGTGAACTGTATTGTCATTAGTTTTACACACACTGAGCAGTAGCTATTATATCAGACACTGAAAACATGGTCATGTATAATTTTCAGCTGACATCACCTCTTGCGCATTGGTAAATTATGTTAACCAAAAGCCAAAAAGCAATTTAGTCACATTCAGGTCTTGCATGTGTAAGAAACACCAACATTTAAAATCCAGTCAATTTATTATGGACGTAAGTAGTAAGAAGTAAAACTGATTGTAAGCTGTTTGATGTTTACCGTGCAATTATATGCCTTCATAGTGTTACCAAATGGAATTGCCAAAATAATATTTTCAAACAGGTTTTCTAAACATTCCATCGTCTTCCATTGTTCTGATAAACAGATAGTCTCTGCCTAAACACTAGTTGGTGAGCCAGTGTGGTTGTTTTGTGCTGGTTGGGTTGCTTAAACAAACAGTTTGGCAGCACCAGAGAGTTTTATATTATTCAGCGAGGAATCAAGCTCACAAGATCACAAAGGTGCTTACTTTTTTAATAATTCACATTTAAACGTTAACAAGCCAGTGAGTATATGGATACTGCTTTTAGAGACGTGTATGTGTGTGTGAGAGTGGGTGGGTGGTGTCTATGTCCAGGAGAGGGCAGACATACTGTGTATAATCCCATTTGGATTCATACATCAGGAATGATGATGTCACAGGTGAAGAGAGAGCTTCTTTGTATATTTACACCTTTTTTTTTTTTTTTTTTTAGCTTTTAGGAACATGAGTGCTGTGAGCACATAACAGGTGTGAGAGACATGCTGTAAAATTCATTCTTCAGTAATGAATCTTATTCATGCTAACTGTCCCTCAGTACTGTACATGTTTTATTACTCCAATCAGTCACCTTGATGGAAAGTCTCTGGCAATTAAAGGAACGGTTCACTCAAAAAAAAAAAAAAATATAATAAAATTTGAAATAATTTATTTGATGATTTTATGACTTGATTTCTTCTGTGGAACACAAAAAAGAGATGTCTAGGAAAATGTCCAAGCTGTTCCTTTCTATACAATGAAAGTTATCTTTCACTCTCATGTGCTTTTAAATACTGCGAATCAAGTTGAAGATTATTGACATTAATAATGTTTAATATCATGACACCATATTTGCAATGCATCTTTGAATGAGGCCATGAGAGAGGAGTTGTGCACGTCAGAACTTGTGTATCACTGAGATTTTAGAAAAAATACATAGGCAGTCAGTGTGCATAGAATATATTAAAGGTACTAAAACAATCAGCTTCCTCTCTGTCCTATAATTAATGTTGCAAATAATTTAGAATCAGAAGTCAATAAATGAATCACTTTCTCTTTTACTCATACTAATGGCTGAGCTGCTCTAATCTAACTGAAACTGAAAACTACACTAGGCTTATTCAAATCAATTAACATAGCTGTATACAGTATCCTGTTCTGCTTCACTGTTGTTGAATAATTCAGACAAACATGTTTGGGATATTCGCCCCCCACAAATGTTCAAATGATGCCTCCACTGGCACTGGTCTAGATTATTCCAATGGAGGAAAGGCTCAAAATCCACTTACACCTCAATGATATTGTAAGCTACAGTATGCATGCTAGAGAAAAAAAAATAAAAAATAAAATAAAAAAAAACAGAAATGTAATAATAGTATATATGTGTATTGTTTATGGGGGCTGTGTTATAACACAGTTGTTACCTTTTCATTGAGCCTATCAAGTATGGAATACAATCTTTTTTTTTTTAACTGCTTCTAGAGGCTGATGGTGCCTCTTAAGGTACTAGAATAAATATGCTAAAATGGGCACACAAACGATTCAATGTGATAGTGGGTTAATTCCAGCAACGGTGGCGGGCAATAACAACATCAAATAAAGAGTCAAACAACAGGGCTAAGAACAGCAGCAGATCCATTTGTATTTGCAATCATAATGAAGCATTTAAGATAAGGCAAGTGATTTTATTGCAGCTCAATTAGAGCATGATTGTTTTAATGGTGATCCTGGAATGAAAGCATGCTGTAGTGTTGGCAGTAACAGAGCTGAAAACTACATCTTCATTTAGAGCAGTCGTCATCATCTCTATATTTACAACACCTATAGAGCAGAGGGATTCCCCTGAGTGTGTTTGTCTGTGAAAAGCATTGTGTCATTCTCTTTTTATTCAGCTGACTATTTCTTTATATATATATATATATATATATATATATATATATATATATAGATATATATATATATAATATATATATATATATATATATATATATATATATATATATATGCATACATACATTTTAAACATATTTGTTAAGATGAAAAGTATTTAAAGTAGTGTAGTTTAGCATTTTGCCAACTAACTATCTAAGACATAAGTTGCATAAATTGTGTCTTAAGAACTTCTTTGATTAACTAGCAGTTAACCAAGTGATAATCAGCCTTACTTTTTGGATTCAAATTAGACCTGTCTACCTTTTTATGTAGCTGACTTTAAATAAAAAAGTTATGACCTATCTTGTAAGTAAGTAAGTAAATAAATAAATCAATAGAATGACTAACTTTTAAGACAAGTTTAAGCAGTTTATGCAACCCCCCACCTGAGACTAGTTTTAATTCAGAAATGGCGTGTTCATCATAGAAGAAGCGTTTAAATCCAGTTTTAAAGTCTAAAATGCAATACTTCTTCCTTTGTAAAAAATAGATGCTTGGCCCTAATATCGAGCTACCATGATGTATGGCATGTACAGTGGTGTTTACATGGTGCTTCAGAAAATACCATTGAATCACCATGGTTTGGTACATTTTAAGTTGCAGTGAAAGTAATGTGGATGTGATATTATCTATAAAGGAGTTTTCCTTGAATTTTAGTGAGTTGAATTTGGGCTTGACCCACTTCACTATCTCTCTCTGTGTCTCTATAGTGAGGCCTTGATTCTGTCAAATCTCACTGGGTTCTGGATCAGCGCTCCAAAAGGTATCTCAGGCTATCAAAGTACATCACTGTAAGTTTCACAGTTTGCAGGTTCCTTTTGTTCTCTTCGCACGGTTCTCCAGGGGCCTGCAGATTGAGTCTCAGCGCTCTGTATGGCTCAGGGCGAGAGAGAAGCTCTACAGGGAGACCGATGCTTCAAAATTGAACTGAGCTTATGACCAAAATAGTGGGGGAAGGGGGCAGTAAGGGTTTAGAGAAAGAAATGAGGGGTTCTACTATAAAGAGCCAGAAAAGAACAGAAGGAGAAGAGAAAGATGAGCTGTAGGGAGTTCAAAATGGTCATTAGATTCATTTTTCTTTACTTTACTTTTCTTTTCTTGTTCTTTCTTTTCTTGTTCTTTCTTTTCTTTATTTTTTAACATTGTTGATTGTTTTATGTATTTTTTGACCTTGTTGAATGTTGGATCTCTTTCTCTCTCTTCTCCTTTTCTTCTCCTTTCCTCTTTTTCTTTTTTCTTTCTCTTTTTTTCTCTCTCTTTTTTTGTCTTTACTTTTTCTGTTCACCTTCTTTTGAAATCCTTTTCTTTATTTTTTAACAAGCCACCTTGTTGAATGTATTCACACAGTTTGGAAAGATCTTTCTCTCAACTCAAACACACCTCCTTCTGCAGCTGATGTTTCTGCACATTGGGACAATTGCCTTTGTATGTCAAATACCCGGCTTACTACATACTGCACCATACGTGCGGCAACTTTTTTATTTTTGTATCACTGATGTATTATTAAAGATTTTGTTTATATTTTGAATTAGATTTAATTTTTATATTTCCTGCTTTCATCTTCATTTTTAAGTTTTAGTCATTCTGTGATTTTGTCAGTTTGTGTCTTAGTTAACAATAATAACCATGCTTCTGGTTAATTTGTCAAATTGGAAACCCAGCTTTGTGAGGCCTGCTGTATACTGAACATAAAGTAGCAGGCTATCCAGGTATCCATACATTAAGAAAATGCACCTACTGTGTGCATTGTACATAACATATAATAAAGACCTTGTACGCCAGTATGCTCACTAACAGGCATGCATCATTAACCTATCTGCAGTTTCCTTTAAACTCTCATGCTCAGGTACAACAAATAATTCATATTCCCTGTCATGCGCAGATACACACACGTTTGCCACCGCGAAGACCCCGAGCTCAAAGCCTGCGGGATGATTTGATTTGCAGTGATATCTGAAAACGGCCTCATCGTGCTAACAAGATTAGCTTGAGTGCTTGTCTGTTTTCTGCACTGCAAATTTGCTGTCTGATTAAAACTGGCTCCGCTCTGGAGCGCGAGCTGGCCACTGGGACGGTTGCCAGGTAACAAGACTTGACTTCTGTTTGATCAGGCTAAAGGCTAACGTTACAACACGCATTACACACACACCTGGCCGACATGAGCACTAGAAATGGATACTTGTAGTATATAGTGAATGTTTTGTCATATCTGCATTCACTATGGCCCTTTTTTAAATTCCAAAACCAAAGTGTTAACCGCTAGCTTTAGCCCACAGGAGCACATTAACAGTTTCCAAATCCTTAAACAGGATGTAAGCCTTGGAATGCGCCTATATATTGTGCATACTTTTCCGTTTACCAAAGGAAAGGCACAGTATTAATCCTTCATTTCAATTCTGCATTTATTCAATTGGATTATGTATGCATGGAAGCCTTAATGAGGATTTAAAAATGCAATTATTGCTTAAGCAAAAAATGTGACTTTTTTGATAAATGCTTCTATTAGCTAATAAATGGAGAATCAACAGACTTAGAAAACTGCCTTATTCAGGGCTGGAAATTAGCCCATCAATCATCCCCGGAGTTTGTTAACTATTCTCCCTTCACTGGAGGTCTATGTGTATACAGAATGATGAAATAAGTGTGAGAAGGGGGCCGGGGAGGGGGGTGTAGGACAGGGGACAAATCAGCCATGATTACTCAGTCAACATTCTGTAAAGGATCCGAACAGAAGATAGAAAGTGATCAAATTACACTTGACATGGGCTGTAATTATGGCATTTATTATCCATAAGGCCATGGTCGAGGACCAGAGGTCAGAGGGTGGGAGCTTTGGAAAAGGTAAAATATTTCAGGGTCATCATGTCCATTTGTATATTTCATGAATCACTGATTACATTTTCACAGGCAATAGAGAGGGATTGCTCAAGTGGGCATACCCATAGTAAGGAATGTTCTGGGTGTAATAAAGCTGTAATGACAGCATTTATTGTATAGTGTTGAAAATAAATAATTGAGGATAATTTGTCCCTCAGTTTATTTATTTATTTATTTGTAAGCAAACATCATGGCTACAGATGGGTTCCTAAAGTTGAAGTACACTTGACCATGTACAAGGGTTTAAAAGCGGATTGTTACACGTGTTATTTATATATGTCAGAGAAAGGAGATTTTCTTTTTTAACTCTTAAAATGCCTTTAAAACTTCGATTTTCGGAAGTCCCACTTTGAATGAAATAGAAAATCAGCAGTTTTTCCACTTTAAATATTCAAATATTTTTAAAACTGCAGTATTGAAATGCTATTAATCCTGATTGAACATAGGTGGGAAAACATTTGGGTTTGAGTATTAATTGTTAGTGTTTGGGTATTAGAGGGACAGTTTTTCTAAAAATTTTAAATGCTGTCATCATTTAGTCAAGTTGTTCCAAGCCTGTATGAGAATATTTCTTTTGTTGATCACGATATATATATATATATATATATATATATATATATATATATATATATATATATATATATATATTCCATTAGTAAATGGCAGAATTACATTTTTGGGTGAACTGTACCTTTAATTACAATACATACAGTAATAATAGTTTGCGTTCAATTGCACAAACTTGCAGCCTTTTTAAATTAAAGTAATATTCAATCAGTCTTGTTATAGTACTTTTATTCAGTGATGCTTGAGGCAATTTGTAAATGACTGAATTTAAAATATTTTCTGAATATAAAATATAGAACTGTCAACTGAATGCCAATGTAATACTTAATATTAATATTATTATAACACAAATATTAGCACTTATTAGAAAAGCAAACAAAATGTTTACATTTTGACTGTCATATCAAGTAAAACAATACCGGAAACATACTTGGATCAGACAAAGAGATCTCTATAGTGCTTAATACTCAGATCAGTGTCATACTTTGGCAGTGAAAGAGTGGTGACTTTAGGCCACCAGGATGTGCCAAACCCCTCCCGTCAGCCCGCAGCGGCGCCCAGGCATAACAATAATGCCACATAATGGCTGGCGCTCAATGAGAACAACTCCCCTAATTGGCAGCCCCAAATTGTGTTTTATTTTGCTTCTGAGTTTTGAAATATAATCAGTTTGCCTAATTTTATTGCATTTCCTAATGATGCTTGCCCTGAGCAATTGTAGTGTGTGTGCCTTAGCAAACAGCGCGTGTCAGCTAGCAAGATTAATCTTGATTACTTTAGCCCTTGATGAAGTAGGGTACAAAAATGCTCTAATTGAAGAATATTGCAGCATGAAAAGGTGATAGATAGACAGTGAGATAAATGTTCGAATCCATTCGTAATTGGCATACTATTTAAGTGATTAGCACACAAATAGCTCAACAGGCTAAAAGAGGTGAAATACAGTAACAAACAAGTAAACTCTGATTAATGATCCATTCTGCTGATTA
Organism: Cyprinus carpio; assembly: GCF_018340385.1. Taxonomy (NCBI): domain Eukaryota; kingdom Metazoa; phylum Chordata; class Actinopteri; order Cypriniformes; family Cyprinidae; genus Cyprinus; species Cyprinus carpio. The sequence continues at coordinate 6,667,871 of NC_056620.1, forward strand.
GCTCATTATTTGAACGGTTGAGATTCACTGACATAAAGCCTAGAACGACTGTCTAGCATTATAAAGATGACACGTATAAGTAGCTAACAGTCCCATAGGGCACAATGCGTGAGATGCTAATCGCTCTCAAACAGCAGTAATGTGCACAAATATACAAATGAGAAGACGATTATATACATAACAAACCAGAATATGAGCAGTATGGTATTTAGTTCCACTTCAGGTGGAATATAATAGCATACAAAAAAAAAAAAAAAAAAAAAACATTGCAGCTCCTAACCAACTTATTTGTGTAATGTTGTTAATTTATGTCAATAAAATACAAAGTGATTGATTAGTAAAATCATTGCCTAACCATTCTAATTAAATTTTAAAAATCTTCAAACAGGTAACACATACTGTAGTTGCAGATGACCCTTAAAATAATTTGTGTGTATGTCTATATATATATATATATATATATATATATATATATATAGACACACACACACACACAAACAGCGGTTAAAATAAGTATTGAACATGTCACCATTTTCCTCAGTAAACATATTTCTAAAGGTGCTGTTGATGTGAAATTTTCACCAGATATCGGTAACAATCCAACATACATACAAAGAAAACAAAACAAATAATTTCAGAAATTAAGTTATGTGTAATAAAATGGAATTACATAGGGGAAAAGTAGGGGAAGAAGAAGAAGGGGAGATGCAAAAAGGCATGGAATGCCAAGACACCAGCATAAATCTATCAGTAATTAGAAAGCAATCCTGCCCCTAGTCAGTGGAAATTAAAATTAGCTGGTTAAGTCCCAACTGATGGCCTATAAAAAGGTGTCTCATTACCAGTGTGTCACACAAGAAACATTTCATGATTGAGAAAGAGCTTTCCCAAGACCTTCACACCCTCATTGTTGCAAAACATACTGATGGCATTGGTTACAGAAGGATTTCTATACTTCTGAATGTTCCAATGAGCACTGTTGGGGCCGTAATCCGGAAGTGGAAAGAAGATCATTTCACCATAAACCGGCCGTGACCAGGTGCTCCTCGCAAAATTTCTGACAGAGCTGTGAAAAACCAAATATCAGAAGAGTTTTCTAAGAGCCAAGGAACAATTGTGGAGATCTTTAGAAAGACCTGGAATTAGCAGTTACAGTTGTTTATAACCATAAATAATGCATTCAACCATCATGGCTTGTATACACGCTTACCACGCAAGACACCATTGCTGAAGAAAAAGCATGTTGAAGCTTGTTTATAGTTTGCTGCACCACATTAAGACAAGCCTGTGAAATACTGGGAGAATATAGTCTGGTCCGATGACACCAAAATTAAAGTCTTTGGATGCCATAATACACACCATGTTTGGAGGTCAAATGGCACTGGACATCACCCCGGAAACATCATGGTGTACCACTGGCAAAATTCATATAATTGAAGGTAGGGTCAATGGAAAAATGTACCGAGACATTCTTGATAAAAATCTGCTGCCATCTACCAGGATGATGAAAATGAAACAAGGGTGGACATTTCAGCAAGACAATGATCCCAAACACACAGCCAAGGAAACTCTCAATTGGTTTCAGAAAAAGAAAATAAAGCTGCTAGAATGGCCCTCTTTTGTAGAAGAATGGGCCAAAATCACATGTGAGCAATGCATGCACTAGTTTCTCCATACATGAGGCGTCTTGAAGCTGTCATAACCAACAAAGGCTTTTGTACGAAGTAATAATACATTTTAGTAAGCATGTTCAATACTTTTTTTCCCCTGGTTCATTGCATTTTATTACACCAAACTTAATTTCTGAACTTAATTTTTTTGTTTTTTTCTTTGAATGTATGGACCACTTGGGCTGTTACCGACATGTGGTGAAAATTTGATATCAACAGGATCTTTAGACAATATATATATATATATATATATATATATAATATATATATATATATTATATATATACCTATATATATATATAGTTATTTTATATAATTTTTTTTTTTTTTTTTTTTTTTTTTATATATATTTATTTTTTTTTTTTTTTTTTTTTTTTTTATATATATTTCATTTTGTTGTGTTTGCAAACAAATATGAGATTTGTGCAAATATTGCTTTGAAAAACTCACAGGCGCACTGGTTTTTATCTTGTATATAATGTATTGTCTTTGTATTACCATTGGTCAGAGATCACCATCGTGCCAGTGGAAGGTTGTAGTCGTAGAGACGTTATTGGTTTATTTGAGTGGTCATTCTGCACTTTAATCCTTAAGGGTACAGTGTGACCTTGGCTCCAATGTCATGAGCACTCTGGGTTTGTGATGTAGAGTGTGCACTCTCATTGGATGGTTGTCTGGGAAGGTGTTATGAAGTGAGGTGACATATGCTGAGACTGAGCTTTTATTAATGCTGATCTCTGGTGCCACAGAGGTTTTGCTGAGTATCACAGTGTGACTGTGTGTTGGATGTGTATGCACTGTGTATTCTCTTGTCACTATCTTAGTACTTTTGGTTTGATAAAGTTGTTTGTTTATTTATAAGCATGTTGGGAAATGCTACAACAACACAGCATAATGTCTCCTCGAATTTTGACAAAATGTGTATTTTAAATGTACTGTAAACTGCCATCTAACAAATGCTTTTACATACATCAGCGGTCCTAATCCATTACCAGGTGAGGTAGGGCAATGTTATGGTTTTATACATGTTTTCATTCAAACATTGCAGATTAGGATATAATATTTTAATTAGCCCTAAAGTTAAAAAAGTAATTAAAGTAAATATGAAATAAAAATTAAAATTAGTTTAAATAAAAATTAAAATTATTCATTAGTTTTCCTAATGCATGTTCCTTACTGAGATTGATAAAAAAAGAAAAAAAATGAAATGACTGTACCTTTTGGCTGACATCATATTTATTTTATTTAATTTTTTTTATTTTTTTCATTAAATATCTTAATTTACTCAGCTATTACATCATATTACGGAAATAAAGTGTATAATCTTAAATACGGGTTGTGAACAGTATTTCAGGTTGAATTTATAACTACAGTTCAATATAACTAAAAATAGTGCATAATTTACGGTCTTAAACCTGTATTTTGAAAGTAAGCAAACCTGCAAACCAAGAAAACTCTGATAAAGACTCCGTGCTTGTGTCAAAATTCTATTGCATCAGTAATTCTAAACTAAATGATAGCACAATAAATAATAGTAAATAAAACCGTAGTGGCGGTTAGTACAGTGATGTTTCTGGTAGTATTACGTTCGGTCACGCTCAGCCTGTTGTGTAAATCCAGCAGCTTGTCACAGCACTGACACAGAGTCGACTCCATTATGCTCTTTAGAGTTTATTCGTCTAATTTAGAGCAGCAGACTCTAGCCTGGGATGATCTCCAAGGTTGCTGTCGGGATGAATTTTATGTCCTTGGCTTTTGCATCTTTCTGCAAGCCTGTCACATCCACTCAATGCTGCTTGGCACACCAGCCAGGACCTCTGGCATGCTGGGTATTATTAGAATATTGATACAGCCCAAACACGGAGGAGGCTGGGGAAGGTTGCTGGTGATGGTGGCGGGATTTCTTTCCAGTCTTTTTGCATAATTTTCCCCTTCGCCATTAGTCTATGCATTCTGCACCGCTCCAGCGTTTTAATTAGTGATTTTTACAGCCTCATCCTCTCATTAAATTAATTATTAATTAAGCGAAAATATAGGCATGTTTAATGCCTTAATTATCTGAGAAGGGTTTTATGTTGCTTTGGCTTCAGATGCTGGAGAGGAGATTCCTCTTTTTCTTTTTAAAACACCATTCTTTAGAAAACAGAAATCCATTGTATAGCGTACAGTATGTATACCAATGCTGAAACTTCAAAGAAATTACTTAAAAAAAAAAAAAAAAAAAAAGTTTGTAAATTCCGTATTTCTTTTGATCAAAAACTTTTAATGTTTAAACAAATTTGTTATTACTATTTGCATGCCCTTGTTGTGCATGCAAATTGTGAAATAATCAGAATTAATTTAGACGGCTCAGTTAGAGCTGTATTTTTTTTCATTCTGTTCCAGACTGAATCTAGTTACAATACAACATAAAAGTTATTAGACATTAATATAATAATTTATCATAAGAATACAATTTTAATACAATAATAACTTGCACTACTTGTTCTAGAAACTGACGCTGATATGAATGCAGTCATGGTGTCTGATAGCAGTGTGAATTACAATGATGAGAAAGTTGATTATCTGTGAATGAAGCTGGCAGTGAATTAGCGTAATTAATTTTCTTTAATGAAGCTAGTCTTTTTACAAAGCCCTAGATTAGGAAACTAATGCATTGTTTACTTAGAGAGATCACTGGCCGTCATACTGAGCTATAGAGCCAGCAGAGAGGTCTGAAATCACATTTGAAATATGTATTATGATTGATAATAACCAAAATATTTACCTTTACATATTACCAAAATGTTTATTATAATTCGGGAGCAATCCACTGATTTTGTTTGACAACCAGTAGTGTTTAGCAAACAATTTATTTTATAGACTCAAAAATTATTTTTCGCTGCATTCTCAATCTACATAATTAAAATGTGTTAATACAAAACAATTTGTGTTTTCTTTTCTTTTTCTTTTTCTTTTTTCTTTTTTTTTGTCAAAACTTAATTAAAATGTTTAGATATGTATTATTATTATTATTATTATTATTATTATTATTATTATTATTATTATTGTTATTATTATTATAATTATTATACAATTTGGGGAAACATTTTAGTCAAACAAAGTACAATCTTATTGACAAGAATATTTAACATAATAATAATAATAATAATAATAATAATATACATGGGTGGAAGGATTTTTATTTAAATTAAAAAAAATTCAGTTGTAGAATTCCATTGTGTTCAACCACTTCCTTACAAATGAATTGAGTTCAAGCAAAAAAAAAAAAAAAAAAAAAAAAAGAAAGAAAGAAAAAAGAAAGAAAAAGAAAGAAAGAAAAAAGAAAGAGAACTAACTAACTAAAAAACAAACAAAAAAAAACTGAGTTTAGGGGTTAGGACATTTTTTATATATTTTAAATATAATATACAGTAAAGTGTTGCAAAATAATTGTGAATCATACATTTTGTACAACATTTTGTTGCATTGGTGCTTTTAGACATTACACATAGCGTGTCGGAATGAGAATTGGTGTGGAATAGCCTAAACTTTCTTTGTACAGTCAGTTCCATTAATTTTGAAATTTCCCGGCATAGTCCACACAAGAGGTGGCAAAAATGCAAACCTATTTTCAATAATTGATTCTGTACTTTAATTGAACAGCATGAGTGAATGACATAGCTCATTAGTTCCCTCATTATTTAATTATCGGAGAAGTAGGACAAGTCAATAAAAGTGAAGGCAGTAAATTTCAGTGCTAATTAGTTGCGTTCCCTTGGAGACATATTTAAAGGCAGATTAGTTACCTGAATGTCCCACAATGGAGCGGGTGGAAGAAAGTGGCAAGAGCATGCTAAGGTTAGCTTCAAATCATCATTAAACTAGAATGACGATACTTTCAGCGCTGTTACACACTGACTGGAAAGGCTTCAGATAACAAACATGCAGGACAAAAACATTTGACACTGCAGAGTGATTGAAAGCCCATGCAAAATATTTTACATTGCGAGCAACAGCTTATTTCAGAATTTAAATTAGGGACATATATCAACATATGCACATATTTCATACTAATACATAACGTGTAGCATGACTGAAAGTGAATGCACAGAGGATTAATTTTGCATCCTTAAATAGCATTTTTTTATTATTATTTTTATTTATTTATTTTAATTTGAATTTGAAAAAAAAAGTTAATATGTATAAATAAGTATTTTCTGTCTTTCCACATGCGTTAGCAATTCAAATAGTGGCAGAGGTCACTGATTCAAATTATATGGTTTTATGAACAGTCATTCATTTTGTTTTGGTGTTAATGTGTTAATAAAATCTGCTTTGACAAACGATGCTGTGCCATAACAGCTGTCAATGAGAGGGTGCCCTCGTCATAGGAGGTGTAGCGCACACACTGGCAAGTGACTAGAGTGAGACACACACACACACACACACACACACAAACAAGTGAAAAAAACAAACAAAACAAAAAAACACATCCTTTGAGATGCAAATGGCTCAATGAGATACTTAACACCTGACATAGACCATGACTATGTTATTCATACTTTTTTAATCAAACCGCTCACCCCTCCTTTGTCCGCCAGCTCTCAGCTGTATTCTAACGCACTGGCAAGGGCGTTCTGGCAGGTCTTCGGGAGGCCGCAGCCATGTGTCCCAGCACAGGAAGTGACAGAAGGCGGCCTTTATTTACCTTTACAGCTCCTTCGTGTCATCTGCTTAATCATGTGGCTAATCGACAACACTGCCTCCCCACTCGCACGGGGTCGGACAATGGAGACCCATTCATATTTAATACAATGGAGCATTTAAGTCATTGCACGCGTCTGAGGGCTGATATTGTGTCTCTTTTGTGGGAGTTCTCCGTGGAGACTCGGCCTCCAATCCCCCCCACCCCCGTAACACAAGCATATGCTTCTACCACTGCTGTTAAGCAGCCCGGTGCAGCTGGACGTAAAGACGTGGGCTGAATGGACGAATTAAAGCGTTAATTCCCATGATTAATTCAAACGGTTAATTCAGCATCGCTTCTCAGATTAAAAATGATCAAAACAAATATATACTTCAATGAATAATGATAGACTGGTGTAACTATGCAGCAACCATAAGAGTGTGTACGATAGGAGACACTAATCTTCTTTCTAGATCTGTTTGGAGAGTGCTGTCAAATTCTGTTGTCAAATTCTACTATTGTCTTTACCCTTTGAGAGAAAACGATTGTGTTCATGATGTCTTATTCTGTTTACGCAGTTAATCAACTTGAGTATTTGATATCCTTAATGTTATCTCAATGTTGTTTTCTGTTGCTGCTTATTATTTTCTTCTCTCTTCAAATAGCTCTTTACAATGTGAGTACTTCAGTATTACTAAACCAGTTCCAAAAATTGCATAAAATAACATAAAAGTAGACCACATGACTGCTGTATTCCATTATAGGTAACATTTCAGATTAAGGAACACATATTCACTATTAACTATAAACTCCTAATTTGCTGCTTATTAATAGATAAGAAGGTAGTAGTTAAGTTTAGGTATTGGGAATATGGTCATGCAGAATAAGGCATTAACATGTCCCACATTGTGCATGCTGTTAAGCAACTAGTTTAGCTCATTAAATAGTGAGAATTGGTCTCTAAAATAAAGTGTTACCTCATTATGATATAATGTAATATATCCCAAGCCTTTTGAAATCATGTGATAGTTCTGTGTGAGGAACAGACCCAAATTTGAGCCACTTTTTCACAGTCAAACTGGTCCAACTGACTTACTCACTGGATAACCAATGGCATTTGAAAAGAGCTGCATCAAGATTCTTCAAAATTTCTAATTTGGTGCTTATTGAAAAAAAAAAAAGAGTTTGGATTGGTATTAATAAATGACAACATGTATTTTAAAGGGGGGCGGGGGACTTTTGCTTCGAAACGTAAATTTGTTATGTGAAAATAGCAAAAGTTTAACTTTGATGCTAGTCACAGCTTACCTCATAAAAAGACTGTTAAACACATACCGTGGTTCACTTTGCTAAGCACTTAATTAATGTTCAAAGATGCCATCAAAGACTTGCCTGGCTAATTTCTTATGTTATTGTTTACTCTGGTTAACTACAGTGTACCTATCAATTATCTTTTAGTCGTTGCTCCTAAAAACACAGAATTAATCTTCTCCTGGAAGCAATTTAAAGAACATAAAAGACACAGATGTAAGCAGCATGATGAAGTCTTTAAACATTACTGAGCTTAAGATTTCACATTGTCCACATACCTTAAAAAAAAAAAAAAAAAAATACTGAAACACTAATCCCCAGTTAGGTGAAATTGTTTGTATGGGTCAGCAATTAGTCACCACAGGTGGACAAGTGAACTTCCTCTTGCTACCCATTTTCTCCTTGGAAAAAATACGAACAATAACTGTAAAGATAAAAGCAGAAGGGGTCATTTGGTGTGGGGAGGGCACATGCTCATAACATACTTAGCATTAGAGAGTTCAGGGCAGCAGAAGGTCACAGCAGACTCATCCCACTATTCCGGGATGTCATTCGTCAGGCTGAAAAGCGCTCGGGTGAGAGGTAGGCCACTGGCCTGAGGGGACAGGTCCAGGGTGTGAGGACCCAGGCATGATAATGGGGTTAGAGTGTGATGGTTATCAGAAAAAGTCTGAGATGTTTTCGGTCCCAACCCCCCACCACCCCCACTTCTCTTTAAATGGCGTTTTGGATTAGGGGTCAAGCACCACAGTTCCACAGGGGCCCTGCTGAAATGGAAGGGCCCGTGAATGAGATCTCTTCGCTTTTGTATCTTGTGCCAGCATTATTGAGAGACTGTTGGCGCAAACACTTGACAGTCTCACTCTGCATATAATTTGTTTAAGTGGTTTATGTTTCAATTGTAAGATTAATCGGTCTGTTTTTGAAACATTTCTTGATAACTTCTTCAGCAAGATGTTTTCCAAGCACATAGAAACAAGATTCCTAAAAGCTGTTCAACTACAAACAAGATGGCTTGTTTTAGCTGTTAGGCTTCCTAAACTGTATTCAATCGTCATGATTTCGACCATCTTCAGTCTCGCTCTGAGACAGAACGGTTTTAAATAGAGAGCCCATTCAGTAGAATGTCAGCAATGTTGGGCAATTCTTCAGGAATTCGTTTGCATTTCAAGCCTTTGTAAGTGAATAACAGCAGACTGATCCCTCTCCACATCTTCCCTTTTTAAAAGCGAGTCTTTTGGAGCAATGATCGTCCTTTGATAATTTTCCGTATTCATACAAGCAGGCTTAGAGAGGATTGTGAAAAGGGGCCTTTTGGGAAAGGAGTGGTCTGAGTTTGGTTATTTGCAGGACTCCCCCCATCTTGTTCACTCTGCTGTACAATCTCATTAAAGCAGCCTTTTGTTTTGCCACTTTCTAAACACTGATCTCTGGCTTAGGACGAGTCAAGAGGCCGAGACAGTTTGAAAAAGACTGCACACCACAAAGACAGGGCTTGTTCGCAATGCAATAAGCCCCCAGTTCTTTTTCCTGAGCTCTTCAGAGAAAAAAAAAAGAGCAGGAGAGGTCACGAGGTTGCAAGATATCGTGAGAACTTAATGAAAGTTTTATAACTCTAGAAATGTTTATGACCTCTGCACTCAACAGCTTGTCCTCTCAATTAATGTGGACTGTGCGAGAGCACATGGAACACAGCTGCAGAAGATCAAGGTAAAGGACCCCTCTATACCATTGACACATTAGAACAGGAAAATATAATATGCATATGCTTTTTGTACATCAGGAGTCATAATTGTTGACAAGCCTAGCTATTTTTAATGTGTATAGCAGCAATGTAGCTATTTTTTTCATATTTAGTACAGGTAAGCAAATAAGTGTAGAGACCTGCATAGGCTATCTTTAAATAATAATTAACTTTATTAATGTAGCTCTGTAATATATACTAATTTAAACCACACCATTTCATGATAAATAAATAAATGATCTACTCATAAAACATTGTATATTATTTTGTTAAAAAGTCAGCATTTGTGATGTTTTTTTAAAACATATTTTATTACCACAGTTGTCTTTTATAACATTTTAGGCAGCCAGCATAACGTTAGCTAACATTGCTTGAAAAAAAAGCTTTGTAAAAATCTGATTGCAACAACCATTGAAAATTGGTGGATCTCCATTCAGGATTCAAGGTAATCTAGAACATCACCAGGAATTTGGCAAATAAACGTTATTTTTTTCCACTAAACATCTTCCTTGAAAGATTTACACTAAAAATAAATTTCTCAGTGGAGATTTTGAATGAGATTGTTACTTCAGGAACCATACTGGTGCACTCTATTAAATACTCAGTATGAACAATCCACCAAACAAATGCAGCGTTCACTTTTGCGATTATGCAGATGCCCTGTAAACGTCTAATAACAGATGTAACTCAAACAGTTGACAAGAGCGCCACTAACTGATTATGCCCGGCGTTCACCTGCTGAAATGAACATTAGCGTTAGTAGCAAGAGTATTACTATGTCCAATCACAGCATGTGACAGGCTTTATTGAATTATCCTTCTGGAGGATACCACAGCGGATCCATCTCCAGCATAGAGAGCAACGGAGGACCTGCCGTCAAATGCCGGGCAGAAATCACAGTCTGTCTGAAACAAATGACAGAATCTATTGCTCCAGGCCCATTTTCTCTCTCGCTCTCTCTCTTTCTGTCCCCCCACCCCCTCTTTCAGAGGCAATAGGGAAGCCATTGCTGTCCACAAAATATGATCAAACCCACGGCATAATAGGATTCATAAACATGCCTAAATACAATTTGGTGAAATGTATTTCAGGAAGAGACAATCATTTACAACTTCTGAGAGGGATTTGGAATAAGTATGTTTGTATGCAAATCCGCAACACGTTTTTTATGTACTGTGCTCTTGCAGTTCATGAAAGCACATTAGATTTATGGCAGTGCGTGTGCATAATTGCGGGGCTGGGGTGGGTGGATTTGTGCTGAGACCTTTAGCGGCTTTCATTACAGGAGAAGGAGTGTGTGTTTTCACGCCTTTAACACTACAATCCTGTTGAGCCCAATGCCATGCCATATCACCCACCGCGGGCCGCCGCCAGCCCCTGTGATCAAACGTATTCCACTGGCATTAACACCCTTCCTTAAAGGGCCCAAGAAACAAAAGAGCATGAGAAAAGGCTCCCAGAAACCTTTAGAGTGATACTTATAGAAAGCCGATCTGCAGAGGTGGGAACGCTGCCTTGCATTAAATATGCGTTGCATTGTACTGGGTTGGTTTTTCCTTTTACAACGTTTCCATCTATGCTGTAAAAAAAAATAAAAACTAAAAAATGTTTTGTCAGGTGCTTCATTGGGCAACATCTTAATAAACTTGTTTTATTCAAGACAAAAATATTATTAATTATTATGACCAAAGCTTGCTGACTACATTAGGTTGCACCCAAGGAGGATTATGGTCCTACGAGGCCCCGAGGCACCAGCCGCTTTGGAGGACCCCCTCTTGTCCCCTAAACATCGTTTTCGCCAGATAGTTTAGGAAAGAAATCTTATGTTATCTTATGTTACAATGCAGTTGCAACATTGTAATCAATTTGGCACTTAACATATATTTGTCTAATTAATGACTAAAAAATTTGCTTCTTGTAATTTGAACTTTTCATATTGCAAATATGAGTTGGCTGACAAAAAAAATAAAAAAATAATAATAATTATGAAATAAAGTCACAACTACAAGAATAAACACACCATGGGTTTAGTATTTTGCAACAAAACAAGAAAACATTTATAAACTCATAATTCTAACTTTGTACTGCCTCTTTTGGGAAATAGCTCCTTAAGGTAACAGCTGCACATTTTTATTTTTTACAATCAATGTACTTTTGTTGAATTCTTTGTTTTTACTTTTGATTGTCTTTCAACGGGTTCTGTAATGCATTGGTTGAAGTCATTCACTTGCATTATGTGATGTACCAGATGCATATTCAAAAGCAAAGAGTACCAATGAATGTTACGTGCTGTTTTGTATTTTACACACATTTTAACAGCCAGACTATTTTTAAGGGCTTATCAAATGTGCAGTAAAGGCATCGCGAAATGTGAAAAGAGTTCCATAAAGATTCACTAGATTCTAAGAGAGCAAGCAGAAAGAGTGAAGGATTGTCTAGCTACAGCTTTAAAGTTGGCATAATCTAAACATTTGAGAGTTTAATGTCATGAAATCTCATTTACAAACTCATTTACTACCAATAAAGGAAGCAAACACCTGCTCCATGCTCCTTAAACTCTGAATGGGAATCCGCATGTTTTTTTTCGTCTCTCTGAGGAGCTGTTTTCCTCAATGTGGCATGAATTTGGGTGTCTGCGACAGTGGCCTCCATCTTTTCCTGTGACCCCAAGCTGGCGGCGTTGGAAGCAGGGTTCAAAGGCGCTCCCCGCAGCTTACATAAACCACACTCAATTGGCTCAAAGAGGAAACTCAATTTGCAGGGAGCTGCGCTGTAGATGTTTTATAGGGGAACTTTGAGTCATTAGGGCCATAGAGCAGGCCTGGCTCAAAGAGCAGAGAAAATCCACAGGAGACGGACGCTTCTTTTCACCTAAACTATTCTAATGAAAGCAAATGTGCAAGAGAGAAAGAATGAGGAGGGGGTGGGGAGAAGTTCTTCTGTGTTTTTAGCGGCCTGTATTTTATTTGCCAAGGCAAGTGGGCCATGTTGAACCCTTCCTCCATGAAAATCTGCTTAGAAGCTGTAATCCCATCACGTTTGCATATACCCATCTTCAGGCGTGGCTGTACAGGAAAAACAGCCAAAAGATGCTGAATCAAATTAAATACACTGTTGGTAGTGCTAAATATGAGAGGTCCGCGACGTGCGCAAACACGCCACGGCTGCACGTTCACCAAATCTACTTTAAGCTTGTCAAAGACGGTTTATTTCAACTGGATTTCGAATCAAAATACATACATACATGTAAAAATCAAAAGAAAACAAAATACAATCCAACAAAACCTCCTTCGAATTGTTTCAAATCGTGAAACAAGTTTAAAAACCTAGAATGCACATGAATATGAATTTTCTTATAAGCGTGTGAAGTATTCTATAATCGCTTTTAAAAAAAGTACTTCATTCATTTAATATTTTAAGATGCAAAAGGTCACATGAATCATTAGTAAAATAACACAAAATACAAGCTGATATAACTTTATAGTTTTGAAATGTAGTTGTATGATTATGTTTACATAACATTTTGATGTCAATGAAATCTTTAATGTTTTAATTAGGGCAATCAATTAAAAATACTGAAAAAAAAAAAAAAAATGATTTTTATTTAATATTATCAGTGATGGTAGGAAGTGATGATTATTAAAATAATCACATTTACCATTAATCACATATATGAATATTGGCAAAAAAAAAAAAAGAAAGAAAGAAAAAAGATGCTTCTCCCTTGTTTTTTTCATTATATTTTCCCTCAACCATTATCCTAAACAGGAGCTTTACAGACATTAACCTTTCACCTCAAAGAGTTCTCTCTTCTTGACCCTCAGTACTTCCTCTTCTTTTGTGTCTTGTGATGCCCTTCATGCCCTGCCCCCTCCTTCTTTCGTTCTGCCTCCATATATATTGCAGATTAATGACAGCTAATAATGTCTGATGTTCTTGGACGTTGGCCGATAATGAGATGCATTCCCACTGGGTTGCAAGGTGTCACCACTAACAAATTCTCCACTGCGGCGCACAATTAGCCTGCAAAGAGTCAGATAGAGAAGCCTAGCTCAGCACGGGCAAGACAAATCAGAGGAAAGCGGAAGAAAAATAATCCTAGAGAGAGAGAGTGAACATGGCAGGAGAGGACAAAACGAGAGTGGAGAATATGGATAGGTTACCTTTATGGTAATATTATTCCATAACGGGCTGCTGGCAGGATTTCATTACACATCTCCACCAACGTTGAAATATTTTCTTCAAAATGTCAGCGTATGCAAATGAGGCTGAGTTCTCATTCCTATGTCATGTTTTGTTGAAAGTTGAAGCAACCTTTCTTTCTCCTAATCTAATTCTGCTGTGATATATTCCAAGACCATCAATTAATGTACACAACAAATATTATCTTATACAGTTATGGAAAACCTGCAAATATCATGGGATTTTAAAATGGTGTTTTCCAGTTCTGGAAAAGACAGGGCAATCTGTATTGTGAATATAGATTTTCCTCTTATTCTTGGCTCTAAAATAAATCTTATGATGAATATTTCTATTGTAAAACTGGTTCATATTTCATAGTATTGTTGATTTGTGAATACATTTTCCTGTATTTTTAATGAATTGGCAAAGTTTTAACTGTTTAAAAAAACTGTTAAAAATTATTATTATTATTAGTAGTAGTAGTAGTAGTAGTATATATTTTCTAGATACATTCTGCTCTAAATGTTTTAGTAAGTTCTCATTCTCCCAGCACTGCAAGCGTGTGATTTCTTCAACATACACTCATGGCAGTTGTAAATATTTTATGTTTTGGCAGATTAACACTTACAAATTTCCAAATTGTACTCATTTGTGCGTTTTTGTACAATCTGCATCGTACCACTGAAAGGTAGTGATTAGAGGTGGACCTTCATGATTACTTTAAATCCCCCAAAAATCAAATCCAATTGTACGAATTCATACAAAATCGGTAACTCATATAAAGCTACACTTTGATCATGCAAAACTTCTATGAACACTGCAACGGTTGTAATATGATGTCACACTCTGCTTCGTCTTTTTTTTTAAACAAATATTTTAACATATAATACATACCAAATGTACAAATTTGCTCCACTTTACTTTTTCGCTCTTTTAATTGAGAGTTCACCAAACTTGCATTTTGGAATGCAGGGAAATTCGCATGAGCTTACGTTTTTCACATTGGTAGGCATATAAATGGAAGTCAGTGGAATAAAAAGTGCGGTGTGCCCCTTTTTCATGAGATCAGAATGAATTTCTTATTTCTAATTTCTTATCTGCCATACTTGGTTCAGGTCTTGGAACCTTTATTAATGAGCTGATGATTTAAAGCAGGTGTGTTAATTAAGGTAGATATTTAGGTATAGTACTGGGCTACTACAGGACTAAGACTCTTGCTTGGAAGCCATGCTAAATGATGTATTATCAAATTGGTATCAGTAATCAGAAATATACTATTCTGGTTGATATTATGACACTGAGTATATATGCTCAAGGTCATAATAGTATCACTGTGAGTATATGTGATAGCATGACCACGGAGTCCTTGCATGCAGGCCTGTTCTCTCTCATCCAGAAAGCAAGTCTGTGCCAATATACAATTTCGGATAGCAAAGTGTCTGTCTTCCCTCACCCCACTGGCAGACACACGTGTATCTGTCTCTCTGTCTATGTGCCCTCAGCTCCCAGCAACCCGCGACAGACAAAAGCTTCACCTCTCATTCAAATATTCTGCCTGTATCTGCTTCCAGAGCAAGGCAATCTGCTCCGTTTGGGGCCTCACTGCCTGTTCTCAGTAGCTTTGTTCTTTGGCGGCTTGAAAAATTCAAACAGTCGAATGCAGAGAGAAGATGGTGGAGAATTCCAAACGGGAAGGTAGCCATGGAATCACAGAATCCTGTATATTGTGTAGTATGTGCTCTCTCTCTCTCTCTCCCTCGGTTGGAGGTCTGGTGCTCAGTTGAAAATGATATTGGCATTCACAGAAACCCATTGTGTATGCATTGCATAATGCAACAGATGAGGATTGGGGCCAGCACGCCGAATTAGAGAACATCTCAGAGACACGAACAAACTGTAAAATACGCAGATATGAGAAAGAGCAAGATCGAAGGGCACAGAGAATTTGGAGACGATTATCAATACAATTCATTTAAAACAGCTTAATGTACTCTTTACATTTCATCATCTCTATAATATAAGGTCTCTGAGAACAACGCTGGAAAAGATTCATTTAAAGTTTGCTGAAGCCCGGCTCGCTTTCCTTGACTGTGTCTGAATTCCTCTCAAAAATAAGAAGTTGAAATAATTTACTTCATTCTCATAACCATAGAGCTGCACATCATTTGTTATGAGCTAAATGCGTGCAATAACATAAGAAATCAAGTTAAGCAGCCCGGGATGTGTGATTACAATACATTTGCATGGAGATTTTGGCGCCTTCATGAAACCCATCTACAATATTGCAATAGTACAGAGTGAAAAACGCAAAGCTCGAATTCAATTATCATGTGGGTTGGAATAATCATAATGTTATTGGAAACTCAATTACGGAGGCAACCCATGTCTGAAAATTAGCTGAACTTAGCTAAGGCGAGTCGGCCCTGAATTCATCAACTATAGATTATCACAATATTGCATGTTCACTTTGATAGTGGCCAAAGACAAACAGGCATCACTAGCTCCGACTCTTTTCTGGGATATGTGTTTTATTCATGAAGTGTCGCGGCCCGAGGCCTTGCACCACAGACGTAGAATTAATTCTATTATTTTACGCACATGCGTGATAATTGTACGATCTAGTTGAGCCATGTTATTTTCCAATGTGTGATTACAATATGTATCTAATTCGTATTATTTTAGTAGTTGTTATAGTTTAGGGACTGGTAGAAAAGTGCACGACCTCTGTTCTAAAAAGACACCTTTCTCTCATCAGTACACACCGTGACATTAATATCATATAGAAAAAAAGTATTCTCATATTGGAGGTAAATTACTTTGAAATTAAACACCAGACCACAGGTCATGCAGGCAGTGTGAGATAAGAAAATTAATTTGTTTAAAAATATTAATGGAAAACGTTTCAATCTCAGCAGGCCATATCAACATAAAACGCTTTCCCATAAGACTTGTGGCCTCTAATTCATATTCTGAAAACGACCTCGCTTGCGCTGTCTGCACTGAGAATGATATTTTACGGTATTGTTTACTTCATGGTTAAAACATGCAGCAATAAAAAGACAACTTAGGCCATGTAATTGATCCAGTATGGCCATGGTCTTACCTGCTACTGTGTTTGTCAAATGGCCATCATTGTGGGGTAAAGAAAAAAGTAAAAAAATAAAAACAGCATTCAATATTTTCCACACTGCTCATGGTCATCTAAGTCATAAAGACTGAGATAAAGGTAATTAAATGATAATAATAATAAGAACAATAATAATAATAATGGTGAGAGAAATTAATACTTTTTCTCAACAAGGACACATTCAATTGATCAAAACTGACATCTCAGATTTTTATTTCACACAAATTCTATTATTTTCTATTCATCTAATATATATATAAAAAATGAATTTTCCACAAAAATATTAAGGTTCATGTGACACTCTGCTTTGCTATCACAGAAATAAATTACACACACATATACACAGAAAACCACAACTTGAACTGTATTATTTCTAAAATTTAGCATTTTTTCTGTAATTTTGATCAAATAAATCAAATTTTAATAAAAATTAGGCACTTGTAAAAACACTGAAAAACTTACCGCTCCAAACTTCTGAACAATATTGTATTTTATGAGAGCATGTCGTGTCATATTTATGGCAAAAACATTACATGTCCAGATTTTACATTTGCATTAATTATGCATATCTGAATTGGGAATGTAAAAACATTTTTCACGATAAGGAGAATTTTTTTGTTTGTTTGTTTGTTTTATTGTTATAATTGTCCTTGTTGCAGTTAGAATTGCCATGGTGTTTTAATTGAGGTGTATTATTATTATTATTATTATTATTATTATTGTTCTTCATTTAAGATTTTTTTTTTAATTCTCATTGTCATGTTTAAAATGCTTTGCACTGCCTGTAAGTAAGTGCAAAAAATGACAGCGTTCAGAGATGATTAACATTGCAAGACGTGGTCCAGCATTCCCAGTGCGATAAAGCTAGCCTAAAGCTTGCACAGGTCAACAGCCAGCCAAACACACGGTGAAACACGCTGCAGGTCTAGGGTTTGTGCGAGCGTGTGCACATGGCAAACTTTACTAGTCGCTTTGCTCTGTTCTTCGACTGGCTTGATATTTTTTTTTTCCGTATTGAAGATGGTGACAGCACTAAGCACGGAGCAGCCGGCAGACGCTTCAATCCGGTATTATCAGGGGAGAGCACATTGCCTCGCACAAGGCTTTAATTTATTTGTGCCTGTTTCAGCCCCAGATTAAAGTTTAATTGGCACACACTGGCAGCTCCCAAGTTTTGACTAATTCTCCTTATCGGGAGTCCTTACTGAGTGGCTGAGGGCAATGCAGGGCCCACACACACACACACACACGCAAGCTCTGAGGAAGTCTACCTCATAATTCCTGTTTTTTTCTTCTACCTTTTTTTTTTAATTGGACAACACGTGAATACACTAGACAAATGAGTCAGTGTGTGTCTGTGTGTCTATTTCTTTGACCTAAGCAGGGTAATTAGACATGCTTCAAATTATTTACAGCAGGATATAATGAATTAATACACATGGAGACTTATTGTGACAAGACACCTTTAAAGACAACTTCTTCATAAGTTATATCAGCTAGGCTGTACATTTAAACATCTTTAAAGCGTGGAATAAGTTTCAAGAACATTTTATGAATTTTAACAAGTAATGAAGATATTTTCTCATGCATATGATTCATCTGTTTTGCCATTTGGCTCTTCCTGATGCGTGTGTGTTGTGCGGTAATCTGCGCATTACTCATTTTTAAGTGCATTACTGTAGGGATGATAGTCGCATGTGTTTATGCCAAAGTGGAGTGCTTCCATAAATAACAACCAACACGTATTACTGTCAGAAAATGACAACAAACTTAAACATGATCGCTAATATTGGCATTTATAAACATTTGAGTGACTGAGGTTTGGCTGCACAAGCTCAATTTGTGTATGTGTATTTGTGTAAGACATTTTTTGTCATCATTTGTAGTAGTGAACACTAAGAATATGGGACACACTGGATTTGAATGATATCTCTGGGGAACCAGAAGTGAACCAGACAGCAGCACAAAAATAAATAAATAAATAAAATAAAAACAAAATAAATGTCTTTCTATGCACTCTCAAATACACCCATAGACATATAAAATAGTTTGGGCAATGCTCCATATTAGGGGTGCTCCGATCGGGATTTTTGAGGCCGATCACAGAAAACAGCATCTGCCGATATGATCAACGATACTTACGGTCTTTTTAAAGCCTTATTTTTTATCATGTAGAATTATTTATAGTAAGACTCCAATCAGGAATTTTAGACATTTATTCAGGGGCTGAATTTTTGAAAATAAATTCTCTTCTTAGGTGACTCTTGTGAGAGGGGATTTTTTTTTTTTTTTTTTTTTTTTTTTTTGAGAGGTGGTGGGGGGCATTTTTCAAAAATATATATTTATTTCATCTAAATGTTTGATCATGCACTGCATTTTTGTTTTTACAATTGTGCAATTGTTGTACAATAACTTACACATAGTGCAAGCCTAATTTCATGAGCAGTATGTGAGGCAGCCTTTTACACCAGGTTTACACATACTCTGTTTGCAGTGCACATGCAGTCCATGTGTGGTACGTAAGCGGTGCAGAAGCAGCAGGTGCTCACTGTGCTTTCACACAGTAGTTTCCCACTGATCCGTGGCTGTTTACTACAAACACAATATTTATCCATTATTTTGATTGCAAATCCAAACATTGTTACTTAAAATGTTTTTTTCAGCATTGTGATTTTTTTTTTTTTTGCAATCTTTTTTTACAATCTTATTTTTAAATTATATAAACGCAATAAATATAAGAAACACATTTTCAATGCTATTTTACTTTTGCATTTACTTCTAGATTGATAAGTTGCTCAAGCAAGTGGCAAAACATTTACAACTACTTTTCTTACATTATCACAAACATTCTAAATTAAAACTTACCATTGACAGAAACAGTCAGCTCTACTGCCTTTTCTTTTGCATTGAATTCTTTAGTACAAGCAGTTCTGCGGTTCATAAAGAACTTTGATTTCCTACCTCCACGAGTGCCATCTATTATTGCCTTATCTAAAAGTACTCTTTTCTTTTAAACTTAGCCAAATAGCCATGTTGACTGTGAAACACAGTAGACTTTAATTATTATGTCTAATTGCTACATTTTTGTGTCAATCCATGTTCATATTTACTGAATTAAGTTACTTTAATTCAGCGCGTGCGGTGCAGCAAAAATAGACTCAGTGGAAAAGATCTCTACACTGCTGCAAATGCACCGCTCCTGGAACGCACTGCCAGACCGCAACCGTGTGTGCAGTGTGAATGCTTTAATCCGTTAACATGAGCGCGGAAAAAAATATGCGCCGCTTACGCACTGCAAACGGAGTAATGTGTACTTGCCGTTATGTGTGTGCTGCGAGTGTGCATGAGTGCACGGTCTACAGGAGAGCGCACGAGCGTTAAATAGTTTAAACACTGGCAAAAATCAAAAATAAATGCAATTTATAAACTTTAGTGACGATGCGACACTGCCTCGATTGTGCAAGTGAAAGTTTCTGTGTTAACTGTGCAGCCTGCAGCTCGCTTATAGTGCAGACATGATTTGATTTGAAGCCATTTGCGCATTTTGAGAGAAAGAGAGCGCGCACGCGGTGTTCCACTCACGCTGTTCGTGAAATTGTGTCTCAGAGAAAGTTTTCAAACTAGCTACATTATAAGTTATTTAATGAAGAAATATAAAGTGTACCTCACCTTCAGCATTACAATTATGAAAGTGAAAGTGAAAGTGACGTGACATTCAGCCAAGTATGGTGACCCATACTCAGAATTCGTGCTCTGCATTTAACCCATCCGAAGTGCACACACACACAGAGCAGTGAACACACACACATGTGAAACACACACCCGGAGCAGTGGGCAGCCATTTTTAATGCTGCGGCGCCTGGGGAGCAGTTGGGGGTTCGATGCCTTGCTCAAGGGCACCTAAAGTCATGGTATTGAAGGTGGAGAGAGAACTGTACATGCACTCCCCCCACCCACAATTCCTGCCGGCCCGAGACTCGAACTCACAACCCTTCGATTGGGAGTCCAACTCTCTAACCATTAGGCCACGACTTCCCCAATTATTTCACCCATGTTGGACAGAGACTGAGACGGGTCGCTGCATATCAAGCTAAACCTCTTACGTTAGGCGTGTCATCAGCTTGAGATCGGTTCATGAGATCGGCCTTTATAGAGACCACCGATCAATCATCCCAAAGTGATTATCGGCCGATTGTTATCGGTAATCGATCAATCGGAGCACCCCTATTCCATATATTTTATTTAATGTTTCAGTTGTAGCCTTTAATGAAGAGTGGATGTTAAAATATATGTATCGATGCAACAGACAATGTGAAACAGAATTTGAAATGCATTTAATTTAACTATTCAGTGGGAAATAATAAAAGGTAGGATTCGATTTTATCCTTCATAATTTGATTTGATTGTGAAGAGCAAGCTTTGTTCTTGGTTAATATTATTTTCCCCATCCTTCCACAGCCTCCGTGATGTCCGCAGAAACAAAAGTCATTTCAGAAACCAAATAGTTATTACATGTTTAGATAAAGATAAAATAAAATAAAAACAAACAAACAAATATATATATATATTGATATTTACACTTTTTTATTATTAACTGTATATTCAATTTAAAATGAAGTTTCCCCTATTATTATTATTATTATTATTATTATTATTATTATTATCAATTATTTGAGGTCTATTTTGAAAAAAAAAAAAAAAAAAAAAAAAAAAAACCTTGCTGATCCTCACTAAATAAACCAAGTAACAGCTTGTCAGAGGCACATACTGTATAAACAGTACATTAGTCTGTGATCTTACTTCTTGTACTCTTTATATATAAATGAACCAATCTGTGTCAGTGCAAAAACAGCCTGGATTCAGTTTTACACTGCCTGAGCACACACACACACATACATATGCCTGCATTAACCAGTCTCACCTGCCAGGGTAAATCTGGGATTATGCCAAACGCACAGGTAAAACTCTCTCACTGTGCCCAGCTGGGGACCCACACTGCCCTAATGCAAATAGTGTGTTAACACGCAGTCCCTGAACACATTATCGCTCACTGAAACCTGCCACTATACTGCTGCACCTGTGGGAACACTGCACATGTGTACAGCGAAACCTGGATCGGCAGGAATGAATGTACAGATGCAGGGTGTGTTTGGACGGCTGTTTGTGTGTGCTAATGTGTCTGGAAAGCCTCTAGGACTCAGGGGTCATTTCCACCCCGCTGGACTCTGAATTAGCCAATTATGCCACTTTGATCAGTCTGTATGGTCACTCAGGCTGAAAGATGCCATAGCACCAGGCAGACACCCCTTTGGGGGAGGAGAACGCCATGTGTTTGAGACGGTGCACTGAGGGAAGGTTTCCTGTGTATCTGAGAGATGTTTGTGAAATCCAATGAAATGTGCTCCAAGCACCAGGCATCCTGACTGAGGCTGGACTGAGCACTGGCACTGGAGGGTTTGACTTCAGATCTGTGAACATCTTGTCAGCCTGGTTATGGTCACTTGTCTTCAGCGAAGCCTTTTCTCTGAGAGGTTCTCTCTTAATTGCAGCTGACACCACAGAGTTGGTGGGATTCTACGGCTCAAAACTTAAATGAACACAAAGGCTTCTAAGCAGCAAAGGCTTGATTTTGCAAGCTTGTGCTGCTCTAAGCTTTGCCACAATTGGTGTTATGCTGCTTCAGTAAGTAAGTACATATCTTAGGAACATTGCTAAAGGCAATACACTATAGGCCACTGTTTTTTCATCCACTGGTCAATTTTGAGATTTTGGCCTATTTTGTTTCCATAACATGTCTTCTTTCAAACTAGTGGAAAGAAGCATCCAAAATGCACATTTAAGTGTCTGTAGATTAAAAGAAGAAGAAGAAGAAGAAGAAGAAGAAGAAGAAGAAGAAGAAGAAGAAGAAGAAGAAGAAAGGACATTTTAAAACATTTTTTTTCACACAACTAGTTTGTTGACACCAGACTTTACAGTTTTATTCCTATATATAGTCTGAGGGCTTTTACAGAGAGGATTCTTTATATACCAGTCATTTGATTTCTATCTTTTATTTAAATACAGTAAAAAAAATAAAAATAAAAATATGTATTTACTGTTGACAGTATTTTCTGATTTATGGAGTGATAATAGTGAGATATCCAAAATCCCCTGTGTAAAAACCTTTAACTTTAATGTCGACAAAATGAAACAATACATTTTGTACAAGATTTCAGATTTATAATTTTTAAGCTACAGGAAAGACTCTGCTACCACCCCAAACACCCAGGTAAAAACCACCCAAGGTATTGCTACCTGTACCATTTGTCCCTCACTGGGACAGACATTCTTGCATAGTGACTGTCTGGGGTTCATTTAGAGACAGCAGCTCTTCTGGAGAGACTTGTGCCCATTTGAACAAGCCGAAGACTCTGCACGCTCCATGTGCACTTCCTCTTAAAAGCATGAATGCCTCAGGACTTCCTTCCTCGCTGAAATGGACCAACTACACATGATCATTCCTCAGCCAAGGCATGTGCAACAGATGGTAAGATAGTCATAACGCTGCATTTGCCAGTTATAGTAACAAACTCTCCTGTGTACAGACGCTTTATGCCTGGACTTGGCCGCTGTCTTCTATCATTCTCTTGCTGTATTCTCACCCATGACGATTACTGGCAGGATGAGATGCTCAGCTGCATCTTTGAGACCAACATCTTTAAGAAATTATTATTATTACTGCTATATTCTGTTCACATACTCTGTGTGTGCAGCTGAATTTTGCAATAATGCCCAAAGACGGTAATGTGAGTAATGAACAAGGATGAGTACATAATTTTTTGTTTTTTATTTTTTTTAGATAAATTATACTAAACAACAAAAATGCACAACGTTTTAATCAGGAATTAATACGAAACATATTCTGTTACTAATACTTTAAGTTATCAATACAATTGATACAATTGGGCTTTTAGTATATAATATTTTGCTTTAAAAAAAAAATGCATTTTATGTATTTTTAATCCAAGTAGAAGTACTCTTAGTAACACAAAGTACCACAAAGAGAAGTCTTTCTCATTCTTTGAAAGTGCATTATAAGATCTGTCTGATCTTACAATATCTTGCAGCCTCTTTTAGGGTTTTGTATTTATTATTATTATTATTATTATTATTATTATTATTATTATTTTTTATTTTTTTTTATTTTTATTTTTTTATGTGCATACACTTAACACACTTGGTTAATGAAACTGAATTCTAGTCTAATACAACAACAAACATTAGCTTCATAATAAGCAGTGAGATACAGAACGACTGCCGTATTCAGCTGCAGTTTTGAGCAGATTTTGCTATTCTGAAGTGCTGATAAAAGCAAACTTTTAACAGGGCAGAAATAAAGTTCACTGCTGCTCAGAAATCATGTTTATTAGATCTACTGCACTGATATCTCTCCATCATTTAATAGCAAGGATGTAAATACATATTCAAGATTTTGGGGACCTAAATGTGTAATCTGATTTTCTGCATTTTGTGTGAGACATGTTCTGAATGTCTATAGTATCTCCAGTCCTGTTGGGTAACATAATGTGTTAAACTCCAAACAGACCACATGGCATTTCTTAAAGCTTGTGTAAGTTTGAGTTATACCAAGCAGCGTGGATCAGGCCACTATCTAGTAACCCTGCGTGTGGCGTCTTATCTCTGAACATGACAGCGTCTTGAGTCTGTCATAACCTGAGCTCCGTTGGGAGCTTTATGATGGACGGCGCCGGCTGCAGCTAGCTGACAGCTCACTTAGTGTGTTTTAGAGTTCTGATCGCGTATTCACCTCCACACACGGCGGTCGTGTGAAGTTGACCTGATGCTCTCTGACACGCTAACAGTGTGGCCCATCGGTCCTGCTCAAGGTACTAACATGCACGCACATAGACACATCAGTTCTACCTATGCGGACACACTCAACTCTAAAACACTTCTTGACTGGACAACCTGCTGTGTGTCCATGACTGTCAGGTTACTAGAAGGAGCTGTGCTCAAGGAAGTCCATGCACTGAGACAAAGATTATGGTTCCCTGAATACAGCCTTGATGTTTGAAAGTATAGCATAACTTCTGTTAATTTGTTATTTAAAGGATGTACTCTATATAATAGCTTTATTGTGAAGAAATAGTGTTAACAATGCTAATAAGAGCATTATTGCATTCATTAATTTATCTACTTTATTATTATATAACATGAATCATTTTAGCAAGTGCATTGCAATTAAGCAAACTTTTACAAATAAAAATTTCATAAGATACATATTTGAAATAATATGCTGACTGTAAGTGCAAACTGAATATAATGTTTTAGGACACTATTATTAACAATTAAATGAACATGTATGTATAAATGTATAAATAAACATTAAATCTAATTATGTGTTACCAAATCACATAACTTAAATGACCCATTTAAGTAGGATTTAAGTACATCTTTATATGTAATTTCATAATTACTTCTACTGTTTTTAAAATATGGCTGAAATATACTGCTGACTACTGACAAGCATTTATGATAAACTAAAATATACCTTAATATCATTCTATTAAAAATTGCTTGTCATGTATTTAGATAAATATACAGTATTTAGTTACAAAATTTAATGATTAAGTTGCAATTTATTACTTTTAAAATATATTAACTTTAAATGTAATGTAACACACTACAGTTCAAATTAGAACAGAGTACTTTCCATGTGTTTTAATGTGTTCAACACTTTAAAATAAGGGTTCTTTGTACAAAATATTATCAAAACAATTATAAACAGTCATGAAAGTGTACTCTCTTTTGGCATTTTATTCAATTAATGTATTATATGCATTTAAAGATTACACACACACACACACACACACACACACACACACATATATATATATATATATATATATATATATATACAGTTTATATACACAAAATGTGATTACTGTAGGTGTTAGTGATTGTGTAGGTTAATTAAGGTTCAGTTGGGGTTAGCTATTTGGTGTGGGAGTTGGTTTTGGGTTTGGTCTTCATATACAAATATAGTTTTTAGTAAAATGTTAATATACCCATATTTTGAATTACACATTGCATTTTGTTATGTTTTGGGGTTAAATAAAATCTGTAAACTTAACAGATAATGTCCTGGTAAAAAAAAAAAAAAATACCAGTGCCTTTTCCATTTTTGTATGATTTTTCTCTTATAGTGCAAAGCCACTCGGTCACACAATGTGGCCACAGCAGAATGCTTCTTGTCCTGAAAGGATGCACTAAGGCACTTACGTAGTTATTGAGCCCCTCTTTTCATTCTCTTTATCTAAAGCTCGGAAGTATATAAAAGGTCCTAAAAAGGTTATTTTGATGAAGGAATGGACATGTCCTTCTCATTCTGTCTATTTAGGAGCAGAGGAACAAAGTGACGCTGACATCACACACATATTTGCAGCATTAAACCACGACAGCCTCCATTAAGACACAAGCTTGACTTAGTTTACACAATGTGATGAGGCCTGGCCCATTTTCATGATGCTTTTATACAGCTGCATGCTCCAACATCCACAAAGTAGACGGATTAAATGTTTTTTTGTGTATGTGTGTGTCTTGTGCATCCATTGTACGCCAACACACTTTAACATATTCATTGCAATCCCGGAAGCCCCGTCTGTCCCTGTCGCCCCTTCAGTGCTCCTCTCAATCCAATATCAGCGATGGCTCTATTTTTGGAGTGCATTGTTTTAATGCAAATTATAACCATAAAACCCAGTACCCCATTCTGTTAAATTAATAGAATTACGAAAAAAATGTAATGATAGCAATTAAGTCTTGAAAATGCAAATTTTATAGTCAAGGACGATTACCTCATTTATAGGATGTGTTGGAGAGATGCCAGCGCCGAGGAATACAGATCCCGGTTGCTCTATGTTACATCATGACGGATGTTTACCGTGAGATTGTGCACCTACAGACGCAGCTAACAAGCACAACACGCAACTCTCACAATTATTCCTTACTGCATCTGCTTGAATTAATATTAATTGACAACTCATTTTATCAAAATAAATTTACGACAAAAATATTTGTAGACTATGATGACCCAAGGGGGCATAACAAAACAAAATGAGCATAGGGAAATTTAAAGTCCAGCAGAATTAAGCCATAATGCCACAGAAAAATACAAATAATGCCACAAATCCCACAACAGAAATAAGCCCGAAATAATTACAAACTCTCTATATTTTAGTCATTGGTGTCAAAGTCTAGTGTTAACCCTCTGTGTTATAAATAAAACATTTATTTCAACCTTACTGTGGAAATGACATTCAAACGCTGCAGTGACAGAGAGCCAACAACGTTTACGTGGGTGAAATACTCACAGAAGTTAATTATCGGAGAAAGGGAGAGGCATAATGAAATGAATCTTTAATGACTCTGCGTAGCTGTAACCTTTTCTGAGCTCTCTGCCTCGCTTGCAATGTTAAATCACCCAGCATGCAACACTCTGAAACAGCTACAGCTGCAGATCAGCAAAAAAAAAAAAAAAAACTTGTTTGCCTAATTTGATTTTATTTTGTTTTAGATTGTGTTCTTTGAGATTTCCAAACACTGACATTGAAAAATGTCATATTTATCAAGCTTTGATGATAAAGGGCTGCAATGACTTCACCTTCATTAGTGCCATCTTTTTCGTACCAAAAATTCTGGTTTCTCCATCACTAACCGATTAACGCCTGCTATGAGTTAGCATGTGAATACTGAACTCAGTGACCTCTGGTGCTATTAACTGCACATAAAGGCTTGTACATATCTAAAGCTCTAAATATATGGTTTAAGCTTTAGATGAAGTTAATATGTTGACGCTGTACATTGTATAAATGTATACAGATACATTTGTACACTTGACATATAAATACAAAGGAGATTGCCCTGTATTATTATTCCAGCCAGAATTCCCAGTCACGTTTGCTTTTGGAAAGGCATCTTCTTTAGCTAGCAGTCAAGACTGGGTCTATCACCTCAGTCCCAGCACAAACACAACAATACAGAGTGTCAGGAGATGATATAAGGACGCTATTACAGTGAAGTTGTAAACCTCCACACGCTTAACACACTATCATAATAGAATATTGATTATATAAGGAGCCGACCCTGCTACCCTGGACTACAAAGCATGAAAGGTCATTTGGTGGGGGAGAGTAATAGTGCAGGAGAAATATACTCCACTGGCTTTTCATTAGATTTTTGTCAGATATTGTGTTGTGTGAGCCTGCAACAAGAGAATAATTCTCAGCACGCTGTGAATCAGAAAATATCCAGACAAAACTCTCTCTATACAGTATATATTGTCTTTCCCTGCCTTTACTGTAATCGAAAGCCAATGTCATGGGAACCCGGCTGTATTTCTTGAGCCGTGATTCAGTAGGTTTTGCGAGTGAGAGAGCCACAGTTTACCTAATTAATTTTGTTCATCGTACTGTGTTGCACGTGGCATATGCTTTCTTCTGCTCTGTTTTTAGTCATTAATTTAGCTCTGCAAACACACATGCTGTACTATAGTGCAAATCCACATCTGTCCACATCACCATTAGTAACAGAGTGGCAATTTAGAGTATTAAAGGCTGATTGTACCATTTGGGAAATGTGCTACAGGAAAACAATGACAAATAACCGCACCGCATGCAAACGTAGCTACAAATTACACTACGCGCAGGAGACAGCCCTGCTTGATTGAAGCAATTTAATGTTTTCTTTAAAAAAAAAAAAGAAAGAAATACAGAAGAAGAACAGAAAAAGGTCCTGGGAGGACAGTTAAGAAAATGACTTTTTAATCATTTGAATGGCTGGATTCATCTGATGAGTCTGGGACTATTGGTGGCCATTAAGGATAGCTAGTCTTTAAGTTTAAGAAATCTCACACACTTTCAGCATATTTTGAGTTCCACCGTAAAACTGACTTGTGTAATAAAGTGGGGGAAAAAAATGTCACTGTCACCTTAAGATATGACCCTTAAAATTCAGTCAAATTAGTTTATTTTTCTTTAATAAAAGTCTTTCATTTTGATATATATATATATATATATATATTTTTTTTTTTTTTTACAGTTTACACTTGTCATGAAGGTATGTGTCTGGTAAAAAATCTCAACACATGCAATACATGCACATTACAAAGTGACTAATCCCTACTGTGTCATGCTGGCCGCAAACTCCATGATGAATTTGTTTTTGTTTTTTATCCAAAGCCTTTGGAAATATATTCATGAAATTTCAATATTCAATGAAACAAGTCATCTTTTAAGCAGAGTGCAACTATGACATTTCATTCCTTATGTCTGTTTTTAGGCAACATATTATTTCAGCCAAATAAATAGCCATTTGTCTTATTTGTAACCCTGCTGTCTTGGTTGGCTAATTGAACAGCGGTTACCACAGTGGCTTTTTATTCCACAGCAAATGAAACTGCCAGTTTAGCATCAAAAATAATCAGTTTGATGAGTATTGTATATACTGGCAGCTCTATGTAATGCAGTATTGATCGCAGCTGTAACACTAGTCACAGAGAGAGAGAGAGAGACTGATTATTGACTGTTGATGGATTCCGCTGTGCTTTGGTACTGTACGTCTTTCTGCTTGCACACAATCTCTTGCTGTGTACAGTACTAAAAACATTTTTACAGTGCTAAAATGATGGAATTATACCAAATAGGTCTAAAGATCAAGAGTAACAACTGAATTATCAAATGATAGCTGCGAAGCAACAAAAAGCATGTTTTTTTGTTGCAAATTTAGTGTAATGCAAATTTAAAAGTATT
The DNA here is from genome assembly GCF_018340385.1 of Cyprinus carpio. Taxonomy (NCBI): domain Eukaryota; kingdom Metazoa; phylum Chordata; class Actinopteri; order Cypriniformes; family Cyprinidae; genus Cyprinus; species Cyprinus carpio. Next base: position 6,697,383 of record NC_056620.1, read on the forward strand.
ATTATTATTTTTTTTTTCACAGTTATAGATGAGGTTGAACGACAACACACAATGCCATTCACAACCTATTTTACATAATATGACTAATTTCTGAGTGAAAAGAATAATGCCATATAGGGCAATTTTTTATTTATTTTTTTAATCCATTGGGAATCGACTGGATGCTGAAAAACTGTATTTATATGAAAAAAAAAAAAAAACCTTAATCGGCAAAGCAACTCATTACATTTTAAGAAAAAAAGTTGGAATTACATTCCCCCCCCCCAATGGAATAATGTGCACTGATTAATGATGCATAGCTCAACCAGGTACATGCATGTATTAAGAAAGTATGCAGTCCCAGGATTTTTATTATTATTATTATTTTTTTTTTTTCACTAATATGAGAACCTTTATGTTATTTTTCAAAACTCCAGATACAAAACATACAACCAATGACTAAAGAGAAATTACAGTTGCTTGAATAAAATACACATAAACTGAATATACACAACTTCACATCAAACATTAACATTTTAAAAATGAAATTAAAACATATCTTGGCTAACTGGACTACATTATCAGCAGATATACTATTTAATCATCATTCTTTATCAGACACTGTTTTTATGGTCCAATGTACTACTTTTCCAGACTATGTTTTAAAATTTGACACCTTTTGGTGTATCTCAACACACAAATATTCTATATTTACATGTGTGAATGATATTTGAGAGTTTGGAAGAAGAGGAGGGTTTTCCGTGAATGACAACTTAAATTTGGGATTATTCCTTCAATAAAGTTGTGTGGACTACTTTAACCCTATTTCTCTCTCTCTCTCTCTCTCTCTCCTCTCTCTGTGCTCATGGTTGTTTGTTTGTGTGTGTTTGTGTGTTTGTTTTTGTGTCTGTTTTTTTTTGTGTGTGTGTGTGTTTGCGTGCTAATGGTCCATCTTAGCGATTGTTACTGGTGGTTAGTGGGGTGTAGAGAATTTTGATAAATTTCTTTGTGTTTTCCAAGGAATAAATAAAGTCATACAGGTTTGGAAGAATGTGAGAGTGAGTAAATGATAACTGAATTATAATTTTCTGGCTGAACCAATAATTTTACTGCCATGAATGAATTTGGCATGCACAAAGAGAAGGTGCCATGATGGAAGCCATGATGACACATCACATGACTGGATCATGACTCTCATATTGATCACTGTAATAAACACTAAAGAGCACTGGGGTAACAAAAAAACACCTCTATGCACAAGCAAATCTGTGTGAAGTGAAACTAATGTAAAGAAGCGCCCAGTGCATTCAGCATGTTTCTGAATTAAAAAACATGCGTTCATACGTTAGGTCTCATGGACCTGTACATGTGAGATCTAAAAATCGGCTAAATATGCCGATGTGTGCATTTTGCAGGCGTCTGCGCCGACGGGTGTCTGCAAGCATAAATAAATGAGTGTGTGCTGCAGGCTGCGTTTCCTCTGTGGTGTCCACATGAAAACACCTCTCTCTTTCTCACATAGGGCTCTGCACATGGAAAAATCAATAGAATGGTGATAGAAATACGCAACACTCGTTCCCCAGGTAAAAGATTGATCGGAGCTCCGCTGAGGATCTGCCCAAGCTCCAAATAATGGTTAGAGGCCACCGACCTCCAAATCTCAGAAGAAAACACACACACACACACTCACCAGTACTTCAATAATTATAGCATCACATCACTGAACAATGCTTTACTTAGACGACACAAATGGATTGGAAAGCAATTTTGGAAATGCTTTTTTTCTTTTCTTCTACTTCTTTTTCTTCTTTTTTTTTTAATTAGAATTGAATTTTGTTAAAAAAAACAAAAATAATAATGAATAAATATTGCTTCTTTTTTTCAATGTCAAAATGCCAACTATATTTGAACATCCAATCCCAATTTGAACTGCATGCATCAAAAATATGTATATATAGTAATAACATTACTATATACACACACACACACACACACACACACACACACACACACACACACCATATATATATATATATATATATATATATATATATATATATATATATATATATATATATATATATATATATATATATATATATATATATATATATATATATATATATATATATATATATAAATCAAGTCACATCAAAGTTTTAATTAACTATATATTTAGATTAATTTGTAATTATTTGCATTTATTAATCAGGTGTCATGCCCTTTTACGTTATTCCATTTATTCTCATTTTGAACCATTCAGGCTGATTGGAGACCGTCTGCAGATGTTATAGATATTAATCAGGTTAGACACCATATTGAATTTAACACAGATGAAAACAAGGCTGTAAGGTATAGACTTACAGTCTTTACACTGGCACGCACTGTATAAATTCCCAATGTAATTTTCACAACTCATTACTTTCAAAACTGTTTTTTTGAAGTTTTTGTCTACTGAAATATTTTTATAAAGATGTTTCTATAGATGAACAATCAATATGTTGTTAAACAACAGCACAGCCCACTAAACATACTGTACTTTTATCCCTAAAAGCCTGGTTTTCATTCCTGTCAAATGTATATATATATATGTGTGTGTGTGCGTGTGTGTGTGTGTGTGTGTGTGTGTGTGTGTGTGTGTGTGTGTGTGTGTGTGTGTGTGTGTGTGTGGTGCTGACAAAGGTATACAAGCACACTTTTTTCCATTGACTGGAGTTTTTCAGCCAATCACAGACCTATGGATGCACTCACATGACTAATTTGGTGCCACTCCAACACATTCATGCCATTCTACAGGTAGAGCCCGGTGCTAGCAATACCAAGGTCACAGCTTTGAATCCCAAGGAATACATGAACTTACAAAGTGTACATCTTGAACGCAGTACTAATTTTGGATACAAGTGTCTGCCAAATGCATAAGTGTACAGGATCTCAGTGAGAACACAACTCATAAGAAGGCAAAAGAGATGCTGCCTGTCTTTGAATTTTTATCTACTGATTTTGCTTTTGGACAGTGTTAGTTTAGAAAAATGTGTGTGTGTGTGTGTGTGTGTGTGTGTGTGTGTGTGTGTGTGTATGTATGTATATATATATATATATATATATATATATATATTTTATATTATATATATATATATATATATATATATATATATATATTATATATATATGTACTAATATACTGTATGTATATACAAATACCCTGTATATACTGTTATACTTTTATGCTATACTTTTTTCAACTATGTTTTTTTTGTTTTGTTTTGTTTTTGTTTTTGCATAAACAGAGGCCCTCGGACCCTTTATTTTAGACGGATCCTGTGAATTATTTTAAAAGATAGCTATGTCTCTGTATTGTCTTTTGTTTTTATTGCGGGGATTAGCGTTAATGAAAGTATGATAATAAATGTGTGCTGCAGAGGATGCGCTAGCAGCACCTCTAGTCCATCAGTAAAGCGTGCACACTTTGAGTGATGACTTTCCTACAGGAACCAACAGCTGTATGTGCAAATCATGCATATAAATCAATTACCAGAGCCTATGTACTTTAAATGCACCCATTAATTAAGCAATGTCAGATACAATGGAGCGTGAAGTTCATTACATTTTTAGCATTCACGCACAGGATTATTTGAAGAGAAGACGGTTTTACCTAATGATCAGTACCACAAAGACACGCTGCTGCCAGAGAGAGAGAGCGTTTTGAAGGGACAAGTAAAACAGCAGTAGGA